>NC_081861.1:63658622-63898622 GCF_963259705.1 Myotis daubentonii | reverse complement strand
GTAGTGACCTTAATTTAATTCTTCTTCAAGTAATCACATTTGGATCTGCTACCAGACTTTTACTTCTTCTAGAAAGATATGTTCCTCCTCCCCTCCTCACAAACTCACCCTTGATAAACCCCACATGGGAGGAATTTTAGTTCATTTCTCCTTCACCAAATTCTTGATCATACCTCCTGACCTTGATTTCTTCCAGAAAGTGCTGTTCTATATCAGCAATCCCCAGGGGAAGGACCTTAGTTCAGTTCTCCTTCAACCAATCATGTTCTGACTCCCTCCCATACTTTAATTTTCCCCAGAATGCTCTATCCTCATTCTCTCCACTCTGAAAGTTTCTGTGAGGATGGGTGGATGAGGACACAACATTATAGAAAAACTAGGGATCCAGTGCACGAATTTGTGCACCTTGAAAGGCACTATGGTCCGTGAGGCTGCGGTGGGCACAGGAGCAGGTCTTGGCCCATCCTCTGTGCCCCCACTCGGCCCCTCTCACCGCAGCCCCCACCCATGCCCCTGTCTGCCAGCAACCCTGCTCCCATGTGCTGACAGTGACAGCCCCACTTGCACACGCTGATGGCACAGAGCAATTGGGGCCGGCGCCAGCAGCGGGTGTGAACAAGGCCAGCACCATCAGTGGGTGCCAGCAGAGGCTGCTGGCCCTGATCACCCCTCAGGAGCAGGGGGAGGTGGAGAAGCCCTGAGGGGCGATCAGGGCTGGCAGCCGCCACTTGCACCCACTGACAATGCCAAGTGATTGGGGCCAGCACCAGGCGCCAGAAGCGGGTGCAAGTGGTGGCTCCAGTGCCGGGAGCAGTGTGAGTGGGGCTAGAACCGGCAGTAGGTGTGAGTGCTTGGCAGGACTGTGGTGCATGGGAGCAAAGAATTTTCAGTAACCACCAGAGGCTACCACTGATGACAGTGACCCGTGCCCCACCTTGGTCTGGTGCCCCTGCTCACCTGCTCCACCATTCCGCCGTGGCTGATGTCTGCCATGTTCATCTGCTGCTGATGTCTGCCATGCTCTGCATGCACACCCTGGTGGTCAGCGCATGTCATAGCAACCGGTTGTTTGCTTGTTCTGCTGTTTGGTCTATTTGCATATTAGGGTTTTATATATATACTAGAGGCCCGGTGCACAAAAATTTGTGCACTCGGGGGGAAGGGGGTGGCCCCTCAGCCCGGCCTGTGCCCTCTCGCAGTCTGGGACCCCTTGGGAGATAACAACCTGCTGGCTTAGGCCTGCTCCCAGGTGGCAGAGGGCAGGCCCAATCCCTAGGTGCAGCCCCTGGTCGGGCTCAGAGCAGGGCTGATTGGGGAGTTGGGGCGCCGCCCTTGTCATGCACAGAGCAGGGCGGATTGGGAGGTTGCGATGCCACCCTCAGTCATGCTCAGGGCAGGGCAGATTGGGGGGTTGGGGCACCGCCCCTTGTCACACTCAAGGCAGGGTCGATGGGCAGGTTGCGGCGCCAACCCCTGTCACGCACAGAGCAGGGCCAATCAGGGGGTTGGGGCGCTGCCCCCTGTCACTCACAAAGCAGGGCCCAGCTTTAGCTCTGAGGCTCCAGCTCTTAGGCCTCCGCTGCTGAAAGCAGGTTTCTGGCCTTTGTTTACCTTCTGTATTTGAAACAATGTTGCGATCCTGCTGGCTGAAGCCGGGTGACTAAAGCAGGTTTCTGGGGTTTTGTTTAGCTTCTATATTTGTAACATAGTTGCTTAGAGTTGCAGCTCAGAGGCCGGCAGCGGCCGGCGGGGAACGCTGCAGTCCTCCATCACTGAAGCAAGCAAGCCTCATGTTAGCTTCCAGCTGCCTGGCTGCTGGCCGCCATCTTGGCTGGCAGTTAATTTGCATATCGCCCTGATTAGCCAATGGGAAGGGTAGCGGTTGTACGCTAATTACCATGTTTCTCTTTTATTAGATAGGACTAGTAGCCCAGTGCACAAAATTTGTGCATGAGTGAAGGGGTGTTCCTCAGCCTGGCCTGCAACCTCTCCAATCTGGGACCCCTTGAAGGATGTCCTACTACCAGTTTACAGGGATCAGGCCTAAACTGGCAGTTGGACATCCCTCTCACAATCTGGGACTGCTGGCTCCTAACCACTCACCTGCCTGCCTGCCTGATTGACCCTAACCCCTCTGCCTGCCAGCCTGATCACCCCCAACTGCCCCCCCATGCCAGTGTGCTCATCCCCAACTGCCTCCCCTGTCAGCCTGCTCACCCCCACTGCCCCCCCTGCTGGCCTGCTTGCCCCCACTTTCCCTCCCCACTGGCCTACTCGCCCCCAACTGCCCCCCACCAGCCTGACCACCCACAACTGCCCTCCCCTCTTGGCCTGTAACCGCCTCTGCCTTAGCCCGGCCACCATGGCTTTGTCCAAAAGAATGCCCAGAAGGTCTCCTGGAAGGTCTCCCAGTCTAATTAGCATATTACCCTTTTATTAGTATAGATAGAGGCCTGGTGCATGGGTGGGGGCTGGCTGGTTTTCCCTGAAGGGTGTCCCGGATCAGGATGGGGGTTCCCTTGGGGCATGGGGCAGCCTGGGAAAGGGGCCTGTGGTGGTTTTCAGGCCCCTATGGGGTGAGGGTCCCTACTGGGGGGGGGGCATAGCCAGCCCGGGTGAGAGGCTGAGGGCTGTTTTCAGGCTGGCCACACCCCCTTCAGGGTGCAGGTCCCCACTGGGGTGCCTGGCCAACCTGGGTGAGGGGCTGATGCTGTTTGCAGGCTGGCCATGCCCCCCAGAAGGGACTCTTACTCCATGGGAGGGTGGCCAGCCTGGGTAAGGATCTGATAGCTATTTGCAGGCTGGCCACGGCCCCTGGTGACCCAAGCTTCCAACCCCTCCTTGCTGGCTGGAAGCAGGTATCTAGGACTTATTTATCTTCTATAATTGAAACTTTGTAGCCTTGAGCGGAGGCCAGGGCAGGAGGGAAGCTTGGCTGCCTCCATTTCCAGGGGCAACCCAAGTCTCCTGCTCACTCCAGCTCCGTGGCCGCACCTTCTTGGTTGGGTTAATTTTGCATACTCACTCCTGATTGGCTGGTGGGCATGACTTGTGGGTGTAGCAGAGTGATGGTTAATTTGCATGTTTCTCTTTTATTAGATAGGACTAAAGGTCCAGTGCATGAAATTCATGCATGGGTAGGGTCCCTAGACCTGACCAGCAATCAGGGCCAATATCTGGGGTGACCGGAAGGGTGATCAGGTGGCCCCCACCTTGGCTGACCTGGGGTCTGAGGGCTGGGGGCAGCTCCTGTGTTGAGCGTCTGCCCCCTGGTGGTCAGTGCATGTCATAGTGACCAGTCATTCTGCCAGTTGGTCAATTTGCATATTAGGCTTTTATTATATAGGAGATTACAGGTCTGGGATGCTGTCTGAACATGACTGCTTGAAGGCTAACTGAACTAATTTTCCAGCTTTGGTGGTTTCTAGGACTGTGTCTGTAGGAAGAGTTGGGGTGGGGGTGGGCTAGGACAGGGGGAGAACTTTCTGGAAATATTAAAGGTCAGGAGGAGGGATCAGAACATAACTGGATAAGGGAGGACTAAATAAGTCCCCACTCCTGAGGTTTCTTTTAGTTTGGATACATGAGGAGTGAGCATTCTGGCACATGTATAGATCTGGGAGCAGATCAGAACACAATTGGTTGAAGGAGAACTGAACTAAGATTTCTACCCAGGTGATATAGTGATGGTATAAGGACAGAATTTGATGGTGTCAGAATGTGATTGTTAGGAGTACTGAACTATGTTCCCTCTCTTGGGATTTCTATTAGCGTTCATATTAGAATTAAGAGTAAAGACAGAACTTTTTGGAGAAAGTAAAGTTTAAGAGGTAGGCTCATAAAATTAATATTTGTGGAAGAACTGGACAATTATTTAACACTGAATCCTAGACAAATTAGTCATGGGGTCTGATCCACATAAGTAAATGCCTCTCTGAAGATCAAAGGATAAAGTGTCGCCAGCAAGATTAATCCCAGTGATGTTGGATTCTGAGCAAGTTAGACATGGGGTCTGATCAAACAAGTGAATGCGTATCTGTTGAAGGAGGGGCCAACTACTATCACCAAATTAATTCCAGAGATATTAGATTCCAGGTGAGTTAGTCTTGGAGTCTAGTCTGAATAAGTACTCAGCTCACTGAAGGAGGAGGGATCAAGTCACCCCAAACAGTAAATCCAAAGACAAATTGGTTTCTGGACTAGGCAGTTTATTTTCTGATCCATATACACATATGTAAGTGTGTCTCTGAAGGAGCACAGGGAAAAAACATATATTTATTGAAAAGACTATGTGGACATGACTGGCACTGGTTTTTGTCCTAAAGTGCAATTGTGGTGAAGAAAAAGTGTAGGAGTGTGA
The DNA here is from genome assembly GCF_963259705.1 of Myotis daubentonii. NCBI lineage: Eukaryota > Metazoa > Chordata > Mammalia > Chiroptera > Vespertilionidae > Myotis > Myotis daubentonii. The sequence continues at coordinate 63,894,262 of NC_081861.1, read as the reverse complement.
GTCTCCTATTGTGAAGAAAATACCAGGACATGGTAGAAACAAGTTCTAATAGACAGATGTAGTACAAGTCTTGTCTTGGAGTGGACAGGAAAATGCAGAATAATGACTAACAAACCAGTTATTCTGGGTCATAGTGAAAAAGAAAGTGGGCAACTAAAGTGGGTAGAAAAATCCAAATCCAGTGCTTAGTGACCAAGGAATCTGTGGAGAAATCGTACATTTCAACTATGCTAGAGAGCAAACCACTGTCTTAGTGGAAAGGAAAATGAACAACTGCCCAGCCAGGGAATCTAGATCAAGGATAAGCGACTAGAAACCTCACAGTGGAAAGGAATGAGGGCAGCTAGGAGAGTGCAGGGAATTCTAGGTAGTCGGAAGTTATTTGAAAGGTCTTGAAGTGGACAGAAATAAGTGTAGAAAGTGGCCAGCCAACCATAATCTGCAAGGTCTGCGGTATAGAGGCAGAGTTCATGAAGACTGGACAAGTGCCAGTGAGTTCCAGAACTTCTAACCTCCACCCCCAGGTGCAAGCAGCACTAGAAGGATTAGAAGCTGAATTGGAAGCAGACTTCCTGCAAATGATTAAGGAATCAAAATGAAAGTTGAATGTATTACAACGGTCTTGGTGAGTATTTGGAGGGAGTCAGGAATGACATTTCATTGTTCCGAGCAGTGTGCTCCCATAAGATGGCAGTTGCAGTGCACTAAAGGGGAGAGGTCACTGCTCACTCAGTCATACTAGGCTCTAGGCTTCTCTCATAGTGATAGGAGAATGGGGTTTGGAACATTGATATTGCAGACTAATGGTTAGTAAGCATTTTCAATCCAGAGAATATTTTTCTACTAGGAAGCACCTTGCATTCAATCATTTTTTAGAAACGACATGGCTGAGCATGCATTGAGTATAAACATTGTTATTTCCTAAGATGCCTGGTTAAGACCAAGGTAAAAACCTGGCCTTGAAATTTATCTAAAAGTGAATTCTGGTTTAACACACTTCCTGGTTGAACATTTCATTATAAAGTAAGCCAGTGCTTTTTCAGCTCTTTGGGGAGCAATTTCTGGTTGCATTTACATATGTACGCTGGAAAAATATCTCAAAAATAGTGGATTCTTGGAATAGCAATGCTTGTATATGTAGTTAAAATTTATATATTAAAGAATTTCTCAAAGTGCTACTTTATTTTAACTATTCTTAGAGCATTTTTTCAGCTACAGTTAACTCTTTGTGAATAGCACTTAAGCTTCATCTTCTAACTCCCACAAGAGATAGAGCTACTCAAAGTCAACTAAAGACTCAGAGGTTCAGAGCTTGAAGAAAATGGGGCTATGGCTCTCATCTTCTGAGTGAACAGGTTAAGTGATTTGCTTAAGGACATAGTAAATTAGCAGAGCTGGGACTAACCCAGCTCTCACTTCCAGCTCAATTCTCTTTCCAGTATCCATGTGAATTGAACTTTCAAGGACAACTATCATGTTGCAAAGTTAAACTGTAGTAAGATAGTAAGAACTTTCTGGATAGCGTGATGGGTTTTTATTGGCTTTAGTATGGACGATAACTGGTAGTATATGTTTAACATCAAAGTTGGAAACTTAAACTTTAGCAAGATGGTAGACAATTTCTGGATAGAGGTACAGGATTTTGTTGGCTTTGCTCTCCTATAGGCACTGGTGTTAACTAGCAGTATTTGGCTAAGTTTTTGTGCATTGCTGTTTTCTTCCAGAGTTCTCCGTTGAAAGTATTTTTGGGATGACAATCACAAAATGCCTAGGATTTTATTCAAAATAATCCCATGAGAAGGGGAATTGTACATACAGGAGTGGGTAAAAGTAGGTTAACAGTTGTGAGTATGTGAGTTTATTCTCATATTATTATTTATTAATGATTGTATTTTTTCCATATGAACAACTATAAACCTACTTTTGCCCCACCCTGTATGTATAAATAAAACAAAATTGGCGATGTGTCAATCATTATCAAGGCTACATGAAGAGTTCATGGAGGGTCATTATACTACTATATTTACTTCTGTATATACCTGAAAATTTTCCATTATCAAAGGTTAAAAAATTAATGTCTTATTTATATTATAAAAGACAAGCCTGATGGGTAATAGGAGCTATCTAGTAATAAAGTATTGAAGCTAAGGGCAAGCAGTACATTTGGTAGATTTTACTTTATTCTAAATTATCTTTTTTTAAATTTTAGCACATGTGGACACAGTCAAACATATACTGGGTGACCTAATTTTATGTGAGATTGAAGAATAGTGATGAATATAAAAGGCTCCTTTCTGATCTGAGTTAAAGTGAGAGGGAATTGCAGATTTTATGTAGAAGTGCCAATTTTCACCAGGGTGCTCCATCTATGAGTATAAAATTCATGTTTTTATTATTCACAACTTTGATTACAAGAAGGAAACCACATTTATGAAAGAAATAAGAGATATGATGAGACTTGCAGTGGACAAAAGCAGAGGAATGTGTTTTTATGACTTTTTTTTCTTTTGCTGCAGAATACTGAATAATTTCCCAGTTGTCATTTGTTTTCTAAGCAATTAGGCCATCCTGATTCTGCTCTCTGTGTCCCTGCTGCAAAATTATGTGTATTGTGTGTATTCAGACTGGATATTAATGCTGTAAAATAAAAAAAATAACTGAAATGAAACAACATATAATGTTTCTTTTTCAAACTTTTTAATTATAAAATATAACAGATACAGAGAACTGCCTAAAACAAATGTAGAGCTGAAGGAATTATTAGGAGGCAAACACCCTTGTAACCAACCATCTAGGTTACAATTTAGGTTACAAACCTAGAATTTTGCCTTCCACCTCATAGAGCCATCCTACTCACAACCCTCTCCATTTCCTCCAAAGTAACCTCTCTCCTGACTGTTCTGGGAATCAGTTCATTTGCTTTATACGTTTATCACCCAGATGTTTATTCATAAACTAGTTTAGTTATACCTCCCCATGATAATTTCTAAATCTCTTTTAATCTGATGTTTCTACTCCATCCCCTGCACCCCCCATTTTTTTAAATCACAATTTATTTGTTGAAAAAACCATGTCTTTTATCCTCTAGAGCAGTGATGGCGAACCTTTTGAGCTCGGAGTGTCAGCATTTTGAAAATCCCTAACTTAGCTCTGGTGCCGTGTCACATATAGAAATTTTTTGATATTGGCAACCATAGTAAAACAAAGACTTCTATTTTTGATATTTATTTTATATATTTAAATGCCATTTAACAAAGAAAAATCAACCAAAAAAATGAGTTCATGTGTCACCTCTGACAAGCGTGTCATAGGTTCGCCATCACTGCCCTAGAGTTTTCCACAGCCTTGATTTTGCTCTGTCCTGCATGCCTTGGAAATTGGTATTTGATTCTGTAGGTTTGGTCAGATTTTGGTTGGTTGTTTTTTTCTTTTGGTTTGCTAGGTGGTGGTGCGCACACTCTTATCTAGTGGTACCAAAGCTTTAGCTGCCTCTCTTGTCTATGGTGTTGACTGCTTTCAGTGGTCAATGCCATCAGGTTTTAGGTTGAGGATCTCTCCAGATATTTTAATTGTCAGAGCTCATTTTTAAAAATGAAAATGGCCTCATGGAAATGATATTCTCTGAGTTCTTGCATGTCTGTAAATTTGTTTGCATTTTTTATTTGAACCTCAGGTTGGATATAAAATTTTTGGCTCACATTTTCTTCCTTTGGCTCCATTAAGTATTGTGGGGGCCCTGACCAGAGTACACCGGATATTCAAGGCCCATTTGCCGTAGGCAAGCACAAAGGCAATGACTCAGCAGTAGCACTGTATGTACTGCGCAGGCGCACCCTTATATAACCTACCGATGTTACTGTAGCACAGCTGTCACTAGTTGGCACGAGGCTTCTTCTGTTTGAGCGAGTATAAAAGGTGCAACTGACCAGTCAGTTGTTAGCTGCTTTGCTTGCAATAAAGCGTGACCCATCTTCCTGCGGAAGCTAGTATCTTTTCCCAATTCCTGGCATCCAAAGAGGTCAGATCCCTGGCAGAGGAACTTGGACCCAACTATTGGTGTAGTTATTGGCAGGATTCTGGGGTAAGTACCCCATCTGCCCTGCTGGAGGCCATGTGGTGGTATCCCGTAGCGGTGGTCCTGATGTCTTGAACCGCCCTCCCCCAGAGTATTGGGAGCAGGTTGAGTAACCACTGTGGCGTTAGAGAAGGCATTGTCGTCCCCGGGACCAGATTTCCAAAGACCAGAAAAAGGCTGCCTGGAAGGTAAGCTGGTTGCTCCTAAGCCCTGAAACAGCAACACTGCCAGATGCTGGCTCAGGAAGCTGAGATACACGATTACAGCAACTGGAGGAGGTCTTGGAGGCCCGGGTAAGCGTGCTGGAGCCGGAGGTAGCCTCCCTGGGACAGGAGGGATGGGGAGCACTAGAGCCAGAAGACAGCTTAGAGGACAGTGTTACCAATGGTGTAGCGGCCCGGCCTTACCGGTGCGACGGATAGTGAAAAGGCATCTGGAGCACAATCAGCCTGTGGCCCCAGGAGGTGGGGCTCAAGGGCTGCCCTCGGTTAGTGAATTAACTACATATACCTCCTATGCCCCCACAGAACTGAGAGAATTAGGAAAACAAAGCCGGCAGAGGCCCAGGGAGCCGATTCGAACGTGGCTCCTAAGGTTGTGGGATGATGGTGGGGATAGCTTGCAGCTACCTCCACAACGACACATCCCTCTTTGCAGCAGCGACTGCAGATCAGGCGCCATTTGGGAGCCGACAGGGAGACCACTCCCTGATGGATTACGATTGGTTACTACTGGCGTCTCGAAACATTTGGCAGGATGCCGAAGAATTGCCAGAAACCGTGAGTAAATGGACTACGTATGTAGATTTAGTGCAAGGGATATGGGACATGGGCATGAGACAAGCCATGTTTAACTTGAATACTCATGGTCCTGATGATGAGTGTTTACAATGTGTATAAAAAATTTGATTCTTGCGCAGCCCCTCCGGCAACATTTGGCTCTCAGGCAGCCATTTGACCCCTTTCATAGACCATTGTCTATAAGTCACCATGGCCATGGCCGGCTTGGGGGATGTGGAAGTCAAGCAGCAAGAGAAGGGGGTGGCGAGACCCATGGTCTCTGCACCAAGGTACGTAAGGCGATGTCTAAGACAACAGGCCTGGGCTCCGGAAAAGCAGCAGGGACAGAGCCTGTGAAAATCTCCCGCACCCAAATGTGGGAAGACCTGCGGGCTGCAGGGGTTAAGAAAGAGAAAATAGATGAGCAGCCCAATGACGTGCTGCTGGCCCTGTGGAGGCAATTACCGGTAAGACAGCGTTTCCAGAAGCTACCGAAGGAAGGCAGTTCCCCTAACTCGGTCCACCTCCAGGACTATTTAGACTCCCCTGAGGAGGAGTTTAATCTCCTAGGCTGAGGAACAGGCCGAGGCCACTGGTTGGGGGTGGGGGGGGGCGGAGGACTGGAGGCCACATATTGAACTCACTATATATTGGTCCCCCCATCAATGTGCAACGTGTGTTGGCGTTGGTGGATACCAGTGCGGACTGGTTTGCTCTTTGGTAACCCAGACAGATATACAGGCCTGGTTGCTCATATAGACAGGTATGGAGGCCGCACTGTTCGTGTGCAGCAGGCAACTTTGACACTGAGTATTGGCCACCTTCCCCCCCAAAGGCATATACAGTGTATATCTCTCCCATACCAGAATACATCTTGGGAATGGATGTGGTGAAAGAGTTAAGGATTGCAACAACCCAATGTGAATTTCGCCTGCTGGTGCATGTGGTAAAGTCCATCACTAGGGGGCACCCGCATCACGCGGCCCTGCAACTGCCTAACCCCACTCCCACTCCCCCACCCCACCCCCCGGTGGTAGGGGTGCAACACTATCGCTCCCAGGAGGCCATGAAGAAATTGGACAGACAATATTGCAGCTGGAAAAGGCGAAGATCATCTGGCCCACGCACAGCCCCAACAATTCTCCAGTATGGCGAATGACTGTGGATTATAGGGAACTGAACAAAGACTCCCAGGTTACACTCTGTGGTGCCGGCTATAACGGATCTTATGGATCGCCTCACACTGATGTTGGGGCGGTGCCGCTATGTAGTGCAAGCGTGTCAAACTCACAGCCGGTGGGCCGCATGCCTCGTGAGTTTGACATGCTTGATGTAGTGGATTTGGTTAATGCTTCCTTTTCCATAGACATAGCCCTGGAGAGTCAGGAACAGTTTGCTTTTACGTGGGAAGGTCGACAGTGGACTTTTGTTGTTCTCCCTCAAGGATATTTGCACAACCCTACCATCTACCATGGTCTGGTGGCTCAAGATTTAGCCACTGGAGCAAGCCTCCCATAGTGACAATGTTCCATTATATTGACAATATGATGCTAACCTCTAATTTTCTTGAAGATTTGAATGCAGCTGCTGGTAGTCTGTGGCAGGCATTGGACTCATGGGGATGGCGGTAAATGACTGCACGGTCCAGGGGCCTGGCTTGTCTGTCAAATTCTTGGGAGTTGTCTGGTCGGGTAAGATCAAGGTGATACCCAAAGCAGTCATTGACCAAGTGCAGGCTTTTCCGCAACCTATAACAGTGAAACAGCTACAGGCCTATGTTGGTCTTGTGGGGTATTGGCGAGTGTTCATTCCCCATCTGGTGCAGTTGTTGCGACCATTGTATCAGTTGTCCCAAAAGGGGATGATGTGGGACTGGACTCCAGAAGTGGAGGAGGCCTTTCTAGCTGCCAAGAGGGCAGTTGCCCAAGCCGAAACCTTGCAGATTATAGACCTGACACAACCATTCCAGTTGGGCATAACTGTTACTCCATTGGGGTTTGGTTGGGGTCTCTGGCAACAGTATGGGCGGAGAAGGGTACCCACCGGGTTCTGGTCCTATTTGTGGAAAGGGGCTGAGAGTCGATACTCCCTCATTGAGAAACACTTGGCAGCCACTTATGCGGCCTTGCGGGCCTGTGAAGCTATCACAGCACAAAGGAAGGTGCTTGTAAAGACAGCTTATCCTATAGCCAGTTGGCTTAGGTCCTGGGTAACAACGCCCAATGGGGAGTGGCCCAAACCTCAACTTTAGCAAAGTGGGGGGCCTATTTGGAACAGAGGGCAGTGGTGAGTACCAGCCCTCTGCCATAGGAATTGCAAACCCTGTTGGGACCCGTGACTTAGAGACCTCATCAAAAATAAAACTCCTGTGGAGGAGGTACTCCCTTGTCTGTTCTGAGAGGGTACGCCACCCCTCCCGGAGACCATGTAGCACACCAAGCATGTCAAACTCAAAGGTTAACATGGGCCAAATAAACAAGGTTTAAGTTTATGTGGGCCGAAAAAAACAAAAGCTTCAATTTTCATAGAAACATAGGTTTATTTCGATAGAGACATGCTGAATACAAGGGGCTGAAATAAATAAGTAATCGTTAACATAAAATAATAGAACGTTAATAAAAATTAATATTTTTTCTTAAACATTAACTTACCAGACACTGAATAATTGCACAAATTAATAAGCGTAACAGAAATAAACCTATTTTTCGTGTTCTCCAAAAGTGAAATATTTCCTGTTGCGCACACCAAACAAGTCAGTCCAAGACTAATGACATGGCAATTGGCTGCTAAAATACTAGCTGCTAGTATTAGTGGAGAGAAATGGTGCGCCTGTGGTAAGGCACATAAGGATATGAATGCAACAAGATTATAGTAATCAGTCATTAGTGAACGTTGTAGTTAGTTATTAATAACTAGTGGCCTGGTGCACAAAAGTTGTGCACATTAAAGGGGAATTAATTAGAGGAAATATTTTAATATTGCTATTTGCCCTTTCTCTATAATAAAAATGTCAGAGATGAAAGAAAATTAGTAAAATATATATGAAAATCTCCCTCCTGTCAGAGTCGGGGGCGTGCTGCAAGACCTAGAGTCAGGTGCCCGCCCACCACCCTCACGTGCTTTGAAAATGCAGGAGACCCAGACCCAGCCGGCCCCACCCACATTGGGTGAGACCCAGACCTGGCTGGCTCCACCCCCATCAAGCCCCTCTGGGCATGGGGCACAGTCTCAGATCCCCCGGCCTGGCGCCAGGGTCGGGGGGGCGCAGCCTGAGGTTCCCCCGGTCCAGTGCTGTGGCGGGCGGTGAGGCCTGAGGTCTCCCAGCTCAGCACTGGGGAGGCCGGTGCAGCCTGAGGTCTCCCAGCCCAGTGCTGGGGTGGGAGGCATGGCCTGAGGTCCCCTATCAAGCCCGTCCAGGCAGGGGACGCAGCCTGGTGTCCTCCATCAAGCCCCGCTGGGCAAGGAGTGCGGCTTGAGGTCCCCCGTCAAGCCCTGTGGGGCGGGGGGCCGTGGCCTGAGGCCCCTCACCCTGGCCAGGTGCCATGCAGCCTCAGGTCCCTGCTATTCGGTGGTGACATTACGGCATCCTGGCTAATTTGCATATTTCTCTGTTATATAGATAGATTATGTATAACAGGATATTGTAAAAATTATGAAATTTTTATTAAAACGTTTCTTACATACTGTTATATTGGCTGGGCTGCAAAAATATTCCTTGTGGGTCACATGTGGCCTGTGGGCTGCTAGTTTGACATTTTTGTGGTACACGGATGGGTCTAGTAGAGGGAACCTTGCTACATGGACAGCAGTAGCTGTCCGTTTGGATACAGATGAACTGTGGTTTGATTCTGGTGCTGGGCAAAGTAGCCAATGGGCTGTATTGCAAGCAGTCTGGATGGTTTTGACAAAAGAGCCTGGCCCTGTGGCCATTGGGACAGACAGCTGGGCTGTCTTTGAAGGCTTGACTTTGTGGTTGCTGCAATGGCACAAGCAGCAGTGGGTGATGGGACATCGTCCCATGTGGGGACAGGAAATGTGGAAGGAGATATGGAAGTAAGGACTTTCAAAGAGGCAGCAATATACCATTTGAGTGGCCATCGACCACTGTTAGCCCCTAAGAATGATGAGGCAGATGCCTTGGCAAGGGTGCTAGAGGTAGTACCTGCCTCCAAAGATTGGGCTTGGGGGCTCCATCGGAAATTGGGGCACGTGGGACCGTGGACAATGATGCAGGTGGCTAAGTAGTTGGGTCTGGCCCTATCCATGGGGGAAGCTATCACTGCAGTACAAGAATGTCCCTGCTGCGCTCAGACACACCCCCATGGATATGGCCTCTAGGGGAAGAAGGGCCATGTCCTCAGAGGAGGCGCCCCCCTGCAACATTGGCCTCTCCCTCTAGACCAGGGTTTAAGTATGCCCTTACTGCTGTGGATACTGCCACTGGCCTCCTCTCTGCTTACTCTGTGATGGATACTGCCCAATGGACAGTTGTCTAAGGATTGGAACACCTGGGGGCCACCTATGGGTGACCCTTAGCATAGCAAGTGATAATGGAACCTCTTTCATAGGGAAAGAGATTCACAGCTCAGCCAAGGCCCAGGACTTAGCTTGTCAGTTTCATGTTCCATATCGTCCCCAAGCTGCTGGAATGATTGAACGGTATGACAGCTTGTTAAAAGACAAGCTCTGCCTAGGGGCGGACTCACCTAGCCCAAAAGGTTGGGCTAGATGATTGGATACAGCCGTCAGACTACTGAATGAATAATAGCCCAGGAAGACAGTGTCTCTCCCTTAGATTTAACGATGCAGAGGTATCCTCAGACACTGCATGTGCAGGTGAAAACAACAGATGAACTGTTGAGATCCAACAAGTATGCTACTGTTTTTCTGCTGGTGTAAAGCTTTGCTGTCAAAGTCTGATTATAATCTGACTTTCCTTTATGAGTGATGTTGATCCTTTTAATTGAAAGTTGTTTTTTCCTTGAAATCCAGCGATTTTACTAGAATATGTCTCTCTGTTGGTTGATCCAGGGCAATTTCCTGAGGTATGTGGTTGTGCTCTTTTAATATGCATAATTAAGTACCATATTAGGAAAGTTTACTTGCATTATACTTTTTAGAAATTGTTTTATTTTGTTTGGACAATTTTCTTCTTTGGGCATTGAGAGCCTGGAAAGTAAAAAGATTTCGAACAGCTGCTGGGGGCATCATCTTAGGGATGAATAAAGAATTGCCAAGTAGTATTGAAGGCCCAATTGAGATTAAATGGCATAAATCTGTAGTCAAGCCAATTGGCTCTGTTCTCAAATTTTCTGTAGAACTCAATACAAGCAATCAAAACAGATGTTTGGGTTTATCCAGTGCTGTATATTGGCAGGGCAGATGAGTGAGGTCAAGGGAATAAGGGATTCTAGAGATTCTAGGTGTTAGTTGAAAAACTTATCAAATGGTTAATTGTACAAATGAGAATTTCTAGGACAGCTCCAATTGTACCTTATTTTATTTTCAGTAAAGGGAATTCATGACTAAAAGTAGTTTAATTCTTATTCTTCTGTAAGAATGTTCACAGCACATTAACAAATCAAAAAAACAAAATGTTGAGTCCGGCTGGTGTGCCTCAGTGGTTGAACATCAACCTGTGAATCAGGAGTTTGTGGTTCAATTCCCAGTCAAGGGCACATGCCTGGGTTGTGTGCTTGGTCCCTGATGGGGGGCATGCAGGAGGTAGCCATCAATGATTCTCTCATCATTGATGTTTCAATTTCTCTCCCCTCTCCCTTCCTCTCTAAAATTAATAAAAATATACATATTTAAAAACCATAATGTTGATAAGCAATTTGTCCCAATTTTTAATTTAGATATATTCCATCTATGTGTCTTTGGCCAGGCCATAAAAAAAACACACATGAATTGTATTATGTGACAATAATGTCAATGAAAACAATGGTTGAGAAAAAACACTCTTTAATTTGAATTAAATGAATCAGTCATGGAAAGCAGTGTTAGAATGTTTCAGATCCTTACTTATATTATTTCTGCTAAATTCTATGCTTGTGGAACTGAAGATTCCACCAAGCTAGAAAATGAGCAAAGTTGATATTTGCCCATAGACCCCCTTTCTGAAATGAAAATCTATCAACTTTCCTGAATATTTTCTGTGTTTATACCCAGCTAAAGGCAATACTAGACACCATTTTAATGATGATAAGCATATCATTTTCTTGGTCTCTCTTTCCTCATAGTAGTGGAAAAAGTGCCCCTTGGCCAAATCTCTCCTTATTCTTCTTTAAGTTTCCAGTGTCCCCTGCCCTTTCCCTATGATCCTGTCATATCTGACACCATTTATGCTTATTGGTTGGTTGGCTTTCTTGATCACTTTCTGTTATCTTCCTGTTAACCAGGGGCAATGTATGGATTTAAAGTTTATCTTCACACTAGAGGCCCAGTGCATGAAATTCATGCATGGGAGTGGGTTCCCTCAGCCCAGCCTGCACCCTCTCCAATCCAGGACCCCTCAGGGGATGTCCAACTGCCAGTTTAGGCCCAATCCTGGACCACTGGCTCCTAATCACTCACCTGCCTGCTTGCCTGGTCACCCCTAACTGCCACACCTCCTCCCCCGGCCTGATCGCCCCTCACTCCTTCTGTGTGTTGGCTTGATCACCCCCAACTGCCCCCTCCCTGATGGCCTGGTCACTCCTAACTGCTCCCCCACCAGCTTGGTCACCCCCAACTGCACCCCTCTGGTCACCCCTAACTGGTCACCCCTAACTGCCCCCCCACTGGCCTGCTTTCCCCCAACTATACCCCCTGCTGGCCTAGTCACCCCTCACTGCCCCCCACCAGCCTATTCTCCCTGAACTGCCCTCCCTGCCAGCCTGGTCACCCCAACTGTCCCCTCTGCTGGCCTGGTCACCCCCAACTGCTTCCCCCTGCTGGCCTGGTTACCCCTCATGCCCCCCCCCCACCTGGTCACCTCTTACTGCCCCCCTGCCAGCATGGTCTCCCCCAACTGCCCCCCCTGCTGGCCTGGTCACCCCCAAACGCCCCCCCCTGCTGTCCTGGTCTTCCCTTATGGCCCCCACGCTGGCCTGGTTGCCCCATGCAGCCTGTTTTTTCAGTCATTTGGTTGTCCCTCACTAACGCCCCTGCCAGACTGGTCACCCCACGCAGCCTGCTTGTTCAGTTGTTTAGTCATCCCTCACTAACACCCCTGCCCGCCTGGTCATGTTGTGAGGGTGTGATGGTCAATTTGCATATTACCCCTTTATTATATAGGGTGGTGGTGGTCTCAAGGCCAAGAACGCTAGATATGCAAGTCCCATTCACAAATTTGAAGAAATTCTGTAGTCAACTTTAGAACTCCTATGAGGTTTTATTTACTTCTAATTAACCTCTTCTTGCTCTTCCTGTCACTACAAAGCCATATTTCTTTCTTGCAATCATCAAGTCAATAGTCATTTTATCATCTTTTTCCCATGTTTGTTTGCCCTAATATGATGAAATGTAGTTGGGATGTGCTGGGATCAACTAATCAGGATCTTAATGTGCAGTTCTTGACTATTTGCCCATCCTTCAGCCCTTATAACAATTTCCTTCTATAAGATCTCAGCCATTTTTCTATCCCTAACTACCTCCAAGACATCTGCTGCTGCTCTCCACAGATGGCTTGAGGATGCTAATGTTGTCACTAAGTACACCAATGCCTAAAGTCTGTGCTGGACCAAGGCAGTGTTACAGATGCTGAGGCTCCCCTTGTGACAATGCTACAGATGCCTACATCAAAACAGCTGATTGCAATGTGTTGCATAATATCCACTCCCCACAATTTGTGTCCATTCAGAATCTCTGAATGTAATCTTATTTTGAAATAAGGTATTTGAAGATGTAATTAAATTAAGGGTTGATATGAGATCACAGTGGGATTGGGGTTGAGTTCTAAATCCAATGAAAGAGTCTTTATAAGAGATAGACAAGGACACAGAAACACACAGAGGAGAAGGCCATGAGAAGGAGGCAGAAGTCGGAGTTAGGCTACCACAAACAGGAAGCTGGAAGAGCCTCCAAGTTTGTGGTAGTTTGTTATGGTAGCACTAGGAAACTAATACATTAATACTGCGCCAAAGATACCACATCATATCACTGCCAAAACTCTTATCACCGATGCTGTGGATTCTTTGGCTTTGGATATCTCAAGGGCATTTACTCTTTTAACAGCACAGTCGCCCCCCCTTATGTGAGGGGGGCATGTTCCAAGACCGATAGTGGATGTCTGAAACTGGATTATTGTGAACGTTCTGCATATTGTTTTGTCCTATACTCACATACCTATGATAAAGTTTAATTTATAAATTAGGCACAGCAAGAGCTTAACAACAATAATAAAAAGAACAATTATAACTATATACTGTAATAAAAGTTACATGAATGTGGCATTATTAAGTAAAATATGGGTCACTTGAAATCAAGTACTCATGTACCAGGACAGTTGATCTGAAAACTGAGCTGGCTACTAAGTGACTAAGCGGGGTTAGCATATACAGTGAGGAAATGGACAAAAGGATGATTCACATCTCTGGACAGGCTGAGCAGAATGGTGAAATATTTAATCATATTATTCAAAAAAGCATGCAATTTAGAACTTATGAATTGTCACCATGTCTGGTGTTGCTCAGTGGTTAGAGCATCACCCAGTACACCAAAGAGTCATGGGCTTGTTTCTCAGTAAAGGGCAAGTACCTGGGTTGTAGGTTTGGTCACTGGGGAGCATGCCAGGGGTGCGGGGGGTGGTCAACCAATTGATGTGTCTCCTTTACATTTCTCTCTCTCTGCCCTCCCTCCCTCGCTCTGTTCCACCCGCTCTAAAATTCAATGGAAAAATATCCTCTAGTGAGGATAAACAATAAAATAAAATTTTAAAAATTAAAAGAAATAAAACTTAAGAATTATTTATTTCTGATATTTTTCCATTTAATATTTTTGGATCATGATGTAACAAACCATGGAAAATGAAACCATGGATAAGGGGGGATTACTGTAGCCTCCTTACTAAAGAATTCAAATTTAACTTGAGCATAGCCTAGAATACAATCTGATATATACCATGCTATACTTAGAATCTGCTTCTACTCTGTCCTCAAACACTGGTCTACTCCAGAGTTGAGCCTCATCTTGATTGCTCTCCTACAATTCTTTCTCAGAAGAATCCTTAGACCAGCAGTTCTCAACCTGTGGGTCGTGACCCCTTTGGGGGTCGAAAGACCCTTTCGCAGGGGTCTCCTGAATATATCCTGCATATCAGATATTTACATTACAATTCACAACAGTAGCAACATTACAGTTATGAAGTAACAACAAAAATAATTTTATGGTTGGGGGTCACCATAACATGAGGAACTGTATTAAAGGGACGCGACATTAGGAAGGTTGAGAACCACTGCCTTAGACCCTAGTGCAATATAAATAAATGGATCGTGCAGAAGGCAGCTGATAAAAGTTTCTCATTGATGTTTCTATCTCTGTATCCCTCTTCCTCTCTCTCAAAATCAATTTTAAAAAGAATCAATGAATGCATGCATAAATAAGTGGAATAACAAATCGATGTTTCACTCTCTCCTTTCCTCTCTCCCTAAAAAAAAAAAAAAAAAAAAAAAATCAATTAAAAAAAAAAAAGAATCTACCTCTACTCAATAATAAGCACTTCTTAGAAAGATGGAGAAATTGTCATTCTTTCAGGTAAGTCTTACACAATACCAGAGCATGTGGAAAAGGAAAAGGTGTAGCCATCTGGTTTTCGCCTATCAGTTCACATAAGTCACCTCTGTTAGTTGCTACTGTCGCTGTCTGGTGGCCCATGGTAGCCCATGCAATTTAGAGAGAGCTGCTTGCTGTTCAGTTACTACTTAGGTCATGATAATCCTTTCTGTTGCTTCTTTGCCTCATTTGGGGCCTGAGTATAATTTATGAGGTTGCCTATGCTTCCATGTTAGACAACAAGTATCACAGTCATTTCCCATCTATAGTCATGAGACCTCACCATCCTCACTACAAAGCACCCTGTCTCCTTTGTTCTTATGACCTAGTAAGTCTCATTTTTCATTTCTTCTCTCTCCAAGCTAAGAAGAATATCAAGTGTGTGGGGAATGACTTTCTCCCCACCACTGGCTTACTCCTATGAATTCACCTAATTCAACATACTTCTCCCATGTAGCTCGGCTGGGGAGCACATGGGGGTATGGTTAACAGAACCAGTTTAAATATTTGTTAAAAAGTCTTAGACTGACTTAGTGTGGCCTTGCAGCTATTTGTCATTTTCTTTAGAATGGGGTGGGTGAGAAGCTTTGCACTATCTTCTGTTTCAGGATATTAACCAAAATTGTAATTAAAAAGTTCCCCTTGAAGTAAGGCAAAATTCCACCATTAAATGCAGTCTCCCCCTAAATATAGCAAAAGTGCACTGCCCTATTTGTTGCCTTTGGAACACTTTGATTCCAGGGTTGGGGAGGGATCTTTCTAGCTGCTGAAATACAGGCCTTCCGTGGTCTTGATAGGTAGTGTGATGGGACAGACACAAGGGAAGTACTGGGCAGAATATTGGGTCATGAGAAACCTATAAAAGGAGGGGGTGGTGTTTTAGTTATTGTATAATACAACAAACCAAGGCTATGTGCTTAAGTTTCTCCCATTTTTGTAGACATCAGTCTGTGCAAATGAATCAAATGTTAGCACAGAATTCCAGAACAGAAATTATAGCTCCTGTGGCCCAGGGATAAAAATACGTACTTAGGGATATTGCTAAGGTTACATAAAAAAGGACAGGAGCCCTGGCTGGATTGGTTCAGTTGGTTGGAGCATCCTCCCATACACCAACAGGCGCTGGGTTCCATTCCCAGTCAGGGCACACACCCAGGTCGACAGAGACAACCAATCAATGTTTCTCTCTCTCTCTCTCTCTCTCTCTCTCTCTCTCTCTCTCTCTCACACACACACACACACACACACACACACATTTTTTTTTTAAGTAGAAGGGCAGGAAATTGGCACCATTCAAGGTAATATAGTCCTTTGAAGGCGGTCTGTTGCCAGCTGGCTGCCCTATTCTTTTGATGGAGTAGAGCAACCTATGTATGGAAGTGATTTCCAATAAGATTCAAGGAAACAAATGCAGTCTGATTTCAAAACAAGCCTGGGACACTGGGTTAAGTAATCGGTTCCCATTAATACATTAGAACCCCAAAGGCATAGCTATCCATTCTGCTTCTGGGTGGGGAGGGAAGTGCTGCCATTAATATTTTGTTAGAGAATGACGAAGTTGGCAGGACTGTCCTGTGTTATAACATGCAGCAATTACAAAATTCACATCTGGATTTAACACTTACATATATTAAGCTAAAAGGGAGGCTTATACTAGTTCTCTTACTTTGTAAGAAGATTCCAAGGAATACGATGTATAGAACAAGCTGTTTATGTTGAGGCTTCAGTAAAACAAACGCAGGCTCACATGTGTCCCGGCCTCTACAGTAAGAAAAGGCAGAGACCAAAGTTCTATTTCAAGACAAAGTACATTTCCCTTGAATTTCTTCTGTGTATACATCCTTTGTGATTCTCATGAGTCAGATAAGATAATATGCCTTTCATAAATTTAGGATGATAAAACACTGGCTTCCTATCAAACAGTGCAAAGCACTTTACATTGGGGGGTTCTGTGTAGCCTTAGCCTATAGGTTAAAAGCAGATTAACCCACATGTGTTGAAATCCTAGTAGATTTCTTACTACTAGGATTACAGACATATCCACAGTGGGATTCGGTAATGATCTTATTCCCCAAGAGTTCTTTGATTTTGCTTCTCTCACACAGCATTCCTCCCAGGTTATTCATAATGGCTTTGAGTCATTCCACTTTATAACATGCCGCTCCTCTTGCGTTCACTCCACCTCCTATGCAAACAGAGAAACACCTTGGTCTTCACTATCAATTTCCTCTTCAGCCCTTCCTTCTACCCTCAACTCTGTAAAGTCTCCCCAATGAAAGTTGTTTTGATTATTCACATTTTGGGATTTCTTGGAATGATCACCAGGGGAAAGAAATTGGAATTGGGGGTTACTTTCTTATTTGCGTGTATCTTCTTATAAATTTTTATGAAATGTGTATAGAGAGTGCCAATAAGTAGCAATTCCCAGCCTGCTGCAGGTATTCATGTGCCAAGTGTTAAAGTGGCTAGAGATAATGCCAAATAATGCCCACTTCCTCCACATCTGTCAAATCAGAATCCTTTCAGTAGCCAGTTCACTTCTTTAATTTCTACAATGTCTGTTTTATAGCAAATCTAACCTGACAGTTAAGATTCCGGTTGCCCATTGAGGGGGGAGGGAGGGGGGAGAAGGCAATGGGGGGAAAAATGGACATATGTAATACTTTCAACAATAAGGTTTATAAATAAAATTTTAAAAAATGATACGGGTTATCCACCTACAACCTATTCTCTCCACTTTTCTTGCTGAATAATAGTACTTGATTTTTTTTTTCAGGAAGGAGACAGAGATCCCTTAATCTCGGTGTAGATAGATCCCTAACCTCGTCCCAGGGGATAAATTAATTGCTCTAGTCATTTGAATTCTGTTTTCTTCCACACAAGTGATTTGTCTAGGATTGGACCCCTAACTGAGTGAGTTCTGACCACTAAGATATAAATGGGAGTCCGGTGGGCTGTTACTAGGAACTATTTTGCATGCTGGTGAAGGGGACAGGGCATATGAGGGCATGCTGCCATGGTCCCTTGCCCCTTATTCCAGCCTGGAACTAAAAAGAGAAGCCTGGCACTCTGTCAGCCATCATACAACCATGAGATGACAATCATGAGGCTAAAAAGCCAATAAGACAGGCATGAAAATACAGAACCTGGCAGAGAAAGATGAATACTGTGTATTCTGCCCTATATAGATATGTAATATCTCAAAAAACAAAAAAAAACTGAACTCACAAAAACAGAGTGGAATGGTGTGTACCAGGGGAGGGGCAGGGGGGAAGGTGTTGAGCAATGGGAGAGATGTTATTTAAGGGTACACACTTGCAACCATAGGTAAATAGAACCTTTACAAACATACTCACTATTTAGGAATGTTAACATCTTTGTTTTGATAAATGTGTGATAATTATGTCAGATGTAATATGAGGGGAAGCTGGATGAAGGGGATATACAATCTCTTTATCTCTATGACCTTTCCATAAGTCTAAAATTATTTCAAAGTTGAAAGCTTAAAAAGTTATTGAGGACCCCAAAAAAGCTTGCACTTATGTGAAATATATCTATTGATATTTACCATATTATAAATAAAAATGAAGAGATTTAAAGCGGAGAGAGAAACCAAGATGGCGGCATAGGTTAACACCGGAGATTGCTGCCTCGAGCAACCACTTCAAAAAACAACTAAAAGACTGAACGGACATCATCCAGAACCACAGGAAGGCTGGCTGAGTGGAAATTCTACAACTAGGAGGAAAGAGAATATCATACCCAGACTCAGAGGAGGCGCAGTGCTGAAGGTGCGGAGTGCACGCGGAGCGGGCTGGAGGCAGAGGGCGTGGTTGTTGTTTTCAATAGGGAGGGAGTTTCAGACTCTGAGCTCCAGATCCGGGCAAGTCTCTAGGGACCCAGACTCAAACGGGAGAAGCGGGACTGTCTGGCTTCGGTTGGAACGCGAAGGCAGCTTTCTCTCCAAGATTTGCAGTGGTTGCTGGGACTCTGAGAGGCAGAGCCCCTAGGGATGCAACTGAGAGAAGCCATAACTGCTCGCTCCAGCCCGCCCTGTAGATCCCCGGGGACCCGCCCCGCCCAAGCCCTGCTCAGAGCCATTTGCCGGATAGCCTCAGGCAAATGCTAGATTAGCACCACCCTAGAGATCCAGCACAGAAGTTCTCCCACTGCAGACACAGCCAGTTAGCCTGGAGGTCAAATCACCCCCGGTATTGCCGACAACAATCAAGGATTAACTACAACAAGACTGCGCACAAAGACCACTAGGGGGTGCACCAAGAAAGCATAAAAAATGCAGAGACAAAGAAACAGGACAAAACTGTCAATGGAGGATATTGAGTTCAGAACCACACTTTTAAGGTCTTTTAAGAACTGTCTAGAAGCCGCTGATAAATGTAGTGAGATCCTCAAGAAACCTAATGAGATCCTCGATGTTATGATAAAGAACCAACTAGAAATTAAGCATACACAGACTGAAATAATGAATACTGTACAGACTCCCAACAGGAGACCAGAGGAGCACAAGAATCAAGGCAAAGATTTGAAATGCGAAGAAGCAAAAAACACCGAACCAGAAAAGCAAAATGAAAAAAGAATCCGAAAATACGAAGATAGGGTAAGGAGCCTCTGGGACAGCTTCAAGCGTACCAACATCAGAATTATAGGGGTGCCAGAAGATGAGAAAGAGCAAGATATTGAAAACCTATTTGAAGAAATAATGACAGAAAAATTCCCCCACCTGGTGAAAGAAATAGACTTACAGGTCCAGGAAGCGCAGAGAACCCCAAACAAAAGGAATCCAAAGAGGACCACACCAAGACACATCATAATTAAAATGCCAAGAGCAAAAGACAAAGAGAGAATCTTAAAAGCAGCAAGAGAAAGAAACTCAGTTACCTACAAGGGAATACCCATATGACTGTCAGCTGATTTCTCAACAGAAACTTTGCAGGCCAGAAGGGAGTGGCAAGAAATATTCAAAGTGATGAATACCAAGAACCTACAACCAAGATTACTTTATCCAGCAAAGCTATCATTCAGAACGGAAGGTCAGATAAAGAGCTTCACAGATAAGGAAAAGCTAAAGGAGTTCATCACCACCAAACCAGTATTATATGAAATGCTGAAAGTTATCCTTTAAGAAGAGGAAGAAGAAGAAAAAGGTAAAGATACAAATTATGAACAACAAACATGCATCTATCAACAAGTGAATCTAAGAATCAAGTGAATAAATAATCTGGAGATCATAATAGAATCAGGGACATAGAAAGGGAATGGACTGACTATTCTTGGGGGGGAAAAGGGTGTGGGAGATGGGGGAAGAGACTGGACAAAAATCGTGCACCTATGGATGAGGACAGTGGGTGAGGAGTGAGGGCGGAGGGTGGGGCAGGAACTGGGAGGAGGGGAGTTATGGGGGGAAAAAAGAGGAACAAATGGAATAATCTGAACAATAAAGATTTAATTTAAAAAGAGAGATTTAAAGCGTATTTTATTTATTAATTCATTTAAACATGAAAAAAAAATACCTACCACATGTTAACATGTGAGAAATGCTCACCTGTCCAAATTCAAATTATGGACTCAGAGACAGAAGTAGGGTGAAAATGAGACCTTTAATACGTTCTCGAGAGTGAGGGTCAGTCCGATTGCACAGGCACACCCAGGGCAGCGAGCACAGCCCATTTATCCAGTCCCTCCTCTGCTTCCTCTTGGCTGAGTACTATGGGGTCACCTGCTTCCTCCCACATCACCTAGGTCTTATTGTCTCCCATTGGGCCATTTAAAAAGTTGGGCTGAGGCCCTTTCTAGTTGCCTCCACCTTCCCCTGTCTAGCTGAGGCAGGCACCTCAGGGGTGTCCACCATGACGCTGGCCCACGTCCATAGTTCCTTGCTCTGACATCCTCTTCCTCCTCCCTACATTCTGTTGTCCCTGGGGAAATTCAGCAACCTTTTCCATCAAAAACTGACATGCTGGAGATGGATCACAGAAGCCCATTTCCTACAAGCATAGTAACATTTTCATGAACGTTATGTTTTCCAAAACAAAAGTAAATTTAGTGACAAGAGTAGTAATGTCTTACATTTCTGCTTTTTTTTTTTTTTGTCCGGCATGGTAGAAGACAGCTAGATTCCCATCTCCTGCATTCAGTCTATTGTGATATGTAGTTGTGGTTTGATTACAGGAAGAAAATCTAGCCTCACCCAGGTATTTCAGTAGAAACAGAAGTATTTCAATGGCCTTCCCAGATAACTGTAGACATTCCTTTTTGATAGTTCACTGAAATTCAAGAAGTGGTAGCTAAAGAAAGTTAGTTGCAACATGGCCTAGAAAACCATATCAATGAATTTTTCATGCTCTGGCATATTAAAATCATTTGTCTACCTTGCATTTTGAATGGACCTTTACCCACTCATGATTTTGCAACATGTTGTATTCATTTGTCATTAGAGAAATACTGGTTTACTGAGTTTTATACAGGACTTCCAAATGGTGACACATTTCATTATAAAATATGAAAAAAATCACATTTTTTGTTAATACCACCATTGATCTTATCAGAAAAGTCTTTACTCTAGGAAGCTGACAAGATAATGGTAGCAGATATAAGTTTCCCAAAACTTGAATTTTCACTTGAAAGCACAAATGTTATTATTGATAACAAATACTTTGAGTTGTTTTCCTTAAAATGACAGGCTCACTTTGTTCATTTTCAAGAAAATATCTGCCAAATACTCAAATCTTGTAACTATAGTTTGCCTGTCAGTCATTTTTTCAAGTAAAAATTATGCGTCTTGACAAAAGCAGCCAATTCAGCTTGTTACTCAGTTGCACAAGCTCCTTTTTTGGAGACAACCATTAAACTCCAGTTCATAGCAGAAGCACTTTATGCAAACTCCCCATTTCATCCCATAGAATATTAACAAGATGTATACTCAAGTGTTGAGATTTAATGAAATTCAAATTTTTTTACTGTTTCTTCAGGAGCCTCTTAAAGTGGAACTGGGTCCCCCCCCCCCCCCAAGTACATGGCAATGAAGGCTACACTGATGACTACTAGTGCTGTTCGGTGCCACTCTTGTTGATTCATTTTAGCATATGTTGCTTTAGCACCAACACTACAAATGTCAACAGAGTGAAAAAGACAAATAGTACCTTAGAATTATTACTAAAATAGTTTTGGTCTTGCAGGATCCTGGAAAAATCTCAAGCACCCACAAGGGTTCATGGACCACACTTAGAGACCCTGGTGAAGCATCCATCTTATATAAAAACTGCTGTTTGAAATTTTAACCCTGTTATTTCTGGCTTCAGTAGATGCTTGCTGGCTTAAAGAATAAGGAAAATAAGACTACTCCCATTTCAGAGAGGCCATTAAACCTTCTCCAGACGAAGTTATCTGTTGGCACCAGACCAAGCCTTTGGTCGAGGCCTCAAAGCGCCAGCACATAGGGCCCTTTAAGAACTTGCAAAGGGAACCACAAAAAACCCATATTGGGGAGACAAAGAGGGTAAGATAGTATAAACACAGGAAACTTCCTGTGTGATTGCACCCAGAATTTGAGAGACATTTTCCTCTGGGCCCGCTCGTAATAAATGTAACTCCATCTAAGCGTCGCTTGGTTCTTCTCCGGTTTTTCTGTAACACTGGTTTGCTTAATCCACTCATAATCAGGTTTTCTGTTATCTGCAAATAAAAGCATTCCTGATGCAGTCAACATAACATACTCTTGGGTATTCCTCAGTATTCAAAACATCCAAGCTCCCACTTCTTCTTCTGTGGAGCCAGAGATAACACACTCCCCACCCAATCCTGTGGTTTTTACTGACTGGTCCATGAACAAAGCTAAGGAACTCTCACACTGCATGTGAGCAATCAGCTTTGAAATATTTCCTATGACCTAATTTTTGGACTAGGAATCTTAAATGATTAGGTTATCCAGCAGTAATTCTATTCATTTCTATAGGTGTATTTATTTAGAAAGTCGTCCTTAGCATTATTGCTGCTTCAAGCTAAAGAAGCTGCTGTCAAGGGAGCTGCGTCAGAATCTAGCACAAACCATTGCAAAAGGTGTGGCACTAGTGATCCTGGTCTCAAGGTACATGACACATTTAAAGGTGAAGGAGAAAGAGAAAAAACAAGGAACAAAGATGAGCTTCTCCTTGCTTGTATTTTGGGGCATATTGCAGCAACAATGTTGGTTCTATTCTAACTTAGAGTTTGCTAGTGGGAAAGAAAGTCACTCAGTATTCCAAAGCTACCTTCACTGCAAAAACTAATTATAACATTTCACATTTGAATACATGCTGTATTTAATAAAACCAGTAGGTAATATGGTGGGGTGGGAGGATTGAGAGATTTGGGGACAGAAAAATAAATCTGACCATAGTTTAGCCACAGGGTAATGGTTAGGGGAAAAAAATGACTAGAGGATTCCTATGCTCTGAAATGTTAACCAGAAAAATGAAACTTTAGAAATGGAGAACCTGTGTTTTAAATGCCTAAATTGAATAGCAGATATTTTGATTTAAAAGATATAATTTCTTAAGCCAGACACAGAAAGAAAAATACTGCATGTTTCCAATTGTATGGAGTATCTAAAATAGGCGAATTCGTGGAATCAAAGAATAGAATGGTGGTTGCCAGAGGCTGGTGGGAGGGGAATGGGGAGTTACTAATCAACAGGCATAAAATTTCAATTAAGCAACCTGAGTAAGCCCCAGAGATCTGTTGTACAACATTATATCTACAGCCAACAGTAATGTATCATACACTTAAAAATGTTAAATGGTACATCTCATGTTAAGTGTTCTTACTACAGTAAAATAAACATTTTTAAATAAATAAGAGACAGTATTTCTTATTAGGAATACAGGAGAACTTCCATGAACTGATAAAGTACATCTATGAAAAACTCACAGCTAACATCATATTTAACATTAAAAGACTGAATGCTTTTGCCCTAAGGTCAAGAATAAGACAATGTTGCCGCTCTTGCCACCTTACTTGACATTTTGCTGGAGGTTCTAGCCAGGGCAATAGAATCAGAAAAAGAAATAAAAGGCATCAATATTGGAAAAGGAGAAGTAAAAACATGTTTATTCATATATGACATTATTTTGCAGATAAAAAATCCTAAGGAATCCATTAAAAGACTATTAGAAATAATAAAGAAGGTCAACAAGGATGCAGGACATAAAGTCAACATACAAAAATAAATTGTATTTCTATACACTTGCAAAGGAAAATCTGAAATGAAATGAAAACAATTCAATTTGCAACAGCATCAAAAATAATAAAATACTTAGGAATAAATTTAACAAGATAAATTCAAAACTTACACTCTAAAAACTACAAAACACTGTTGAAAGAAGCCGAATAATATGTAAATAAATTGAAAAACGTCTCTTGTTCATAGATCAGAAGACTTGTTATTGATTTACATATCATTCTATGTAATCCCTATCAGATTCCCATCTGGCCTCTTCGTAGAAATTCATAAACTGATTCTAAAATTCATGTGGAATTGCAAGACACTCAGAATAGCCAAAACAATCTTGAAAAAGAAGAACAAAAGGCGGAGGACTTACACTTCCCAATTTCAAAACTTGCTACAAAACAACATTAAACAAAACATTGCAATACTGGCATAAGGATAGATATTTAGATCAATGGAATGAAATTGAGAGTCTAGAAATGAATTCAAGTGTCTACGGTTAACTTATTTTATTTTTTTAAATTAAATGTATTGGAGTGACATTGGTTAATATGATCATATAGGTTTCAGGTGTGGGTTTCTATGCTTTAACTTATTTTCAACAAGGGAGACAAGACCATTCAATAGGGAAAAACAGTCTTTTCAACAAATTGTGCTGGTACAATGGGTAGCCACATGCAAAAGAATTAAGTCATATTCCTATTGCATACCATATATAAAAATTAATTCAAAGTGGATCAGCAACCTAAACATAAGATCGAAAACCATAAAACTCTTAAGTGTATTTAGAAGAAAATATAGGAGTAAATATTGGTGATCTTGGATTTGGCAATGGGTTATTAGATATGACTGAAGAACAAACAAGCAAATAAAAAAATAGATAAACCAGACTTCATCAAAATTAAAAACTTTTCTGCATCACAGGACATTATCAAGAATGCGGAAAGACATCCTACAGAAGGGGAGAGAGTATTTGCAAATTGCATACTGTGGTGATGATTGCATATATCTACCACTATAATAAAAAAGATTAGCATGCACATTTTTGAAAGGGTGAAATATATGGTATGAGAATTATGCCTCAATAATGCTATGAAATTTAAAATATATATACTTTCTTAGCAAAATATAAAAATGAGTTTAGATTCATATACATTTTCTATTTCCTTAATGTCTTTCAAGCAAAACAGATTGTTTTTGTTTTTTGTTAATCCTCACTGGAGGATATATTTTCCATTGATTTTTTTTTTTTTTTTTAGAGAGCATAGAAAGGACAGAGGGAGGAAGAGAGAGAGAGAGAGGAGAGAGAGAGAGAGAGAGAGAGAGAGAGAGAGAGAGAGAGAGAGACATCCACGTGAGACAGATCAATTGGTTGCCTCCTGCTGAGGAGGAAACTGGTCTTGCAAGGCCATAAAAACTGAACAATGCACTGCCCTGGGGCGGGAAGGGGCGGGAATGTCGTTATCACTGGCCCCAGGAAGATCATCTGATATGACCTGGGAACCCCAACACCTGGGGGCCTTCCTGTAAGCCCACAAGGGGGCGGAACCATATCTGCAAGACAAAGACCCCAGAAGGCTATAAAAAGCAAAGCCTCTGTATGTTACTCACTCTCTGATTTGGAAATTACTTCCTGGAGTCCACTAGTCACTAGTGTTAATAAATGGGTCCCTCCCTTTCTCTAGGAAGCGTGCTTGGTTTTTCTTGCTCTTCTGTAACACTGCGGGTGCCCCAAGCAGAGCTGGGAATCAAACCTGCAACCCAGGTACTTGCTCTTGACCAGTAATTGAACCCAAAACCTTTTGGTGTGCTGGCCCACGCTTTAACCACTTAGCAACACAGTCCATGGCATCAAGCAAAACAGATTTTTCATCACCATATTTCAGGACCATTTCTCTAAAAATTCTTGTCAGCCTGCTTGTGCTTACATCCTAACATGGAGAGGTGAGAAGCTGGGCATAGGCCTGGGAAAACTGCTCATGAAAAGAGCACCTGGCAATCCAAAAAGTATTTGAATTTGGGACAGAGTTGACAGTGCAGGATAATTAAAATACAGTAGGATAGGTGCTATGATGGTTGTATCTAGTAAGATAGAAGCTAGATAGGTAAATTGAGACAAAGACATTGAGGATCACTATCTATGAGTCAGGGTCACAGAGGGCAAATATCAAAGTTTATATGGGAAGATTTCAGAGAGCTGCCATAGACTGAGTTCACTCAAGCCCTCTGGGTTGGGTGGGTGGGGAGGGAGGGGGTCAGTGTATATGAAGTAAGAGAAACAACCAAGATAATAGAGGACAAGAATCACTAGGTGATCTATTGCACAAGTGATTTTCTCTCTTTCAGTGGATCTTACACTTGCCAGGTCTACATCAAAGCATCTTGAAGATGCTGCTTGTCATTTGAAAGTAAAATTGTGGCCGTCCCAATTTGAGGCTGTGTATGAGTCACAAAGGAAGGCACATTAGGCACACTGGTCAAATAAATCTGATAAAAGTGTACCAGTTCCGAGGAGCCTCTTGGAAGCACTCCTCCTGACAGAAAAGGGATCTGGGAGTACAGTCTTAGTCCTCGTAGGGGTGCAGTGACATTGATACAGCATGGTGACTGTCGCTTTTTTTCTATTAATCTCCTAATCCCAGCCCCAACTTGACACATGGTTAAGTCCTAAACGCTTATGCTATTGGGAGTATAGGCATCACTCACATGGATTTGCCTATTAACAGAGAGTAGCACTTGAGACAAATAAGAGCAAGGACTAGCAGGAGGTGGTTTGGGGGGGAGCACTGCTGCACCCAGGGGAAGCGAACTCCAGGAATATGAAAGAGGGGTCTCTTTCAACCTCCCAGAAGCACTTAGGGAGGGTGGCAGGCAGTTAGACACACAGGAGCAGAGCAAGGAGGATGGGCCAGGTACAGAGGCCACCAGGGCGGAAAGCCCCAGGTGCCCAGTAAAGGACAACTTTAGGGTGAGACCTCACCCCCAGGGTGACCTTTCTTCCCCTAGCATATCACTGGTCTTACAGATTGGACCTCCTGGAGATAACATCTGGGCCTCAGTTGTATTTCAGTTCCAGGCCTAGAAAAGCAGCAAAACCAGACCAGGGACCCCATGGCTGACCTCAGGACCAGCTGCATTGGATAATGCCCCCCTACCCTGGTGCTGACCAATCAGTGGAGGCCTAGACCCTGAAAGGACACGCCTGGAAAGCTGCTGACTATTCTATTGAGATCTTCCCCTGGACCTCCTTGAAAATCTCCACCCATAAAACCCTTGGGAGTGAGGACTCAGGGTGCTCTTCCTACAGCAAACCTGTGCCGTCCTCTCCTCCTTCCCCTGCCCCCTCCCTCCAGGCATGTCACCTGTACCTTCCTCACTTCTAAGCTCCAAGGGCCCTTCCTTTCCCCCTATAACTTGTTCCCTGAGCCCATTTCTTCTACAGATTACTTCTTCCATCTCTGTGATTTTATAAATAAATGTTCTCTTATAGTTGGAGTCTTGGCTCTGAATTCTTTCCTAGCCAAAACTCAAGTACGGAGGTTGCTGAACCCCAGTCCGGTCTGACTCCGCCTATCTAACACCTGGTGTCGTTCTACCTCCCACAACAAGAGGACCTTTGAAGAAACCTGAAGTCGTGTGTCATACAGATGAGGACATGAACGAATTGTCACAGGTATAACTATGTCATCCCCACAGGTTGGTGAGGCCTGAAGGAATGGGGAGACATGGACAAACTTCCTAATCCTTCTGGAACAGCCAAACATGATTTTGTGGTGGAAGTTAACCTTTGAAGGAATACGAGGTGTTTACTACACTGAGAGAGGGTGTGAAGGGCACTTCAGATTGGAGCAGAGAGGACGCACACACACACAGGTGTTCTCTATGCCTACTTATGAAGAATAGTTTGTGTGGACCAAGTGGTTTCCATTTTGTGTGGCTACACATGTACATACTTAATGGGGATCCTGCCATTTGGTCACAGTGGCAGTGAGAGCAGCTCAACTATTTCTTATAACCGTCAGAATTATTAAAATATTAGAACTGAAAGGAACCACAGATGCTGTCTACTCCCACTCCCTCTTCCCAAGTGCAAGGGATAATTGCAAAGCTATTAGCAAACTCCAAGGCTGATAAACACTGTGCTTCTCTTCGACATCTGCTTTGTCATGTTAATTTAGAGGAGCTAAAAATTGCTGTAAGATTTAGAAGTCAGAAGGAATGCTGAAACTCTGTCAACAGGTCATAAGTGATTCTTTTGTTAACCCAATGGTCTAGTAATTCAACATACAATGAGGGCATCAGGTAAGCTCTATAATTCCCTGAGGTACAGATAGCATTTATACTTATGACACAAAAGAAAATGGCTTTTGAGGGTGTTATTGCTTAATTGTTAGTGGATCACATTGTTTAACTCTAGCATCTAAATATCAGGATAGTGCTTACAAGCTGAACATGGTGATTCTAATTTATATTATTTTTGTGTCACCTTACAGCAGTGGTTCTCAGCCTTCCTAATGCCATGACCCTTTAATACAGTTCCTCATGTTGTGGTGACCCCCAACCATAAAATTATTTTCGTTGCTACTTCATAACTGTAGTGTTGCTACTGTTATGAATCGTAATGTAAATATCTGATATGCAGGATGTATTTTCATTGTTACAAATTGAACATAATTAAAGCATAGTGGTTAATCACAAAAACAACATGTAATTATATATGTGTTTTCCGATGGTCTTAGGCGACCCCTGTGAAAGGGTCGGTCGACCCCCAAAGGGGTCACGACCCACAAGTTGAAAACTGCTGCCTTACAGCATTTTTTTTCTTTCACACTGTCTCAAATAATTTCATCAGAAATTATGCAAAGTACAATTCACTATACATAGAAAAGTAAGATGACACTGTGTGACAGCAAGCACTGAATGAAGTACCAAATGGGGTTTCTCTGAAAGCCGATTTAAAAAAGCAACTCAAATTCAGTAAACAGATTAAAATGGAAACAATAGTCCAGTGGCTTTTTCTTTCCAATACAATTTGACTATGGCTGTTTTTCAAAAAGTAAAAATGAAAATGTTACTGGAGAATTATGTGGACTGCCCTTCTCCGTTACTAGTGGGGTGTCCACTGGTGGAAGTGGTGTGCTTGGGGGTGCCGCTGGAATAAGCACTTCTGGAGGCCCCCATGAGAGAATGAGATGTAGCAAAAAAGTTTTATTTTTGTGAAATTATGTCCTTTTGATATGGAATTTTTGGACTGGAACCTGGATTCTTTGTCTGCTGGTATTGAAGAAGGAATCCACGGACAGAAAGTGGTACAGCAAAGGTGGAGATTTATAGAAGAACAAGTACAGACTCCCACATGGGGAGGGGCAAAGGGTCCCACTAAGTTCCTTTTCTCTACTTATAAAGGCTGCAGATCCTGGCGCCTTGACATCCCCTCTGATTGGTCACCATTCCCTTACACTGGTTACTACAGTAACTCCTGGGCTCAAAGGTTGGACCATGAGGTTCTCCCCCGCCCCTTCCTTATTGTTTTTCTATTCCCTTTGGGCTTTCTTCTTCTCCTTCTGGATGAAGGGCTTCCTTCCCTTTATTTTGTAAATATACACCTTTTGCTGTTCTCTCAGCTCCTCATTCTATGGACATGTACCTGTTGCAGCTTTCCAGCTCCCCCATTCTATGGAAATATACCTTCTGCTGCTCTGCAGCCCTGTGCTTCCTCCATGGTCCCCCTAAATTCCAAAATTTCTAATATTTCCTAAACCTGTCCTATTTTACCCTCAAATTCCTGTTTCACTTTGGTTTCCAAAACCCCATTTCCCTAAACCAGTTCTAGAAAAGGTGCAGCTAGGACCCAGTAGAGCTAAAAGCAATGGCAGTGTTCAGAGTTTCTGTTCCCTGGTGGAGCTGCGTCCAGTGTAGCATCAGGCTTACCAGTACAGAGCGGGAAGGCACACACCCTGCTACAAGGGGGCCAAGAGCGGGAACTCCCTTTGTTCAGGAGCTTATACATCTCAGATCTGAGTCCTTGCAGTGGCCACGCCTATTCTGGCCCATACCCTGTTCCAGGTGTGACTGATAAGTAGTAATAGGCCCATTCCGACCTCATTGGTCATGGGTCTATTCTCTGCCCAGTCCCTTTCCCCAGGATCTGTGGGAACAGGCCTGGCAAGTGTTAAACTGCAGCTTTTTGGCAAAGCTGTACAAATGGCATGCTTAGATTATCTGGTCTTCCCTTTGCTCCTTTCCTGTTAATTAATAACTGGATTAATTACAGTGGTATCAAAACATTGGTAACCGAAAACCTTTAAGAATACTCATATAGGAAGGCCTTCCCATTGGAAATAATCAAAACAACATTGCTATCAAAATTAAACACCAAAAGAAAATCTTATGCCAAAGCTAAAGTAGTCACTCATATTTCATTTTTATTGCTTTTAATTTTAAACAATTCTTAGGTTCATAGAGTCCTATTACCCAGGCACTCTTTCATTATTGTCAAGCGTGACAAGCAGTAAAATTACTTGAAATAAAATCTGTGTGTTATGCACATTGCAGTAAAACTCTAAATTAGCACCACCTACACACAGAATTGTTGGAGATGTAAAATGTAAGGCCTTCTCTTGGAAGGATTTATGATGAGACACACACGAAATGTTCAATATATGACATTAACACTGTATCAAATGAGTGTGACAGCCAATTACAGCTGTAGGAATTTAGAGGGGGGCCTGACATTCTGCTGTACCTATGCCTTTGCAAGGCTAGAATGTCTAGAGTTTTCTTTATGCTGGGCAGTTCGGCTGTAATTAAAGTAGAGCTGTTATTGGTTAGAAAATAATGTAATTAGTTATTATCTTCTAACCCTGGGATGAATAATTATATCAATTGCAGTTGTTTCATGTTTTATCAAAAGATTTAACTATATAAATTTCCAATGACCATATTTTTTTAAAAACAATAACACATTTGGAGCAAAGTTTAAAGAAATTAAAATACATAAATATTGAAAGGAATTTTGGGGGGTGAAATAGGCCGGTTTAGGAAATTTTAAAAAATTAAGAGGTCCATAGAAAAAAAACAGGGCTACAGAGTTGCAAAAAGGTACATTTTCATAAGACAAGGGAGCTGGGAGTAGCAAAAGGTACATTTACAAAATAAAGGGAAGGGGGAAGAAAAGCTCAGAGAGAATAAGAAAACAATAAGGGAGAAGAAGGAGGGAACTTCACATACCTCACACCTCACATGAGACTTGAGCTCAGGAGTTGCTATAGTGACCAAATCAAAGGGGAATAGTGACCAATTAGAGGGGATATTGAGGTACAAAAAACTGTTGCCTTTATAAACCAGGAAAAAGGGACTCAGTGGGACTCTTCCCCCTCCCCACGTGGCAGTCTGTGCTGGGGAACTCTTTCTCTCTCCCCATGTGGGAGTCTGTGCTGTGAGATTCCTTCCCCCTCCCATGTGTCTGTACTTGTTCTTCAATAAATTTCCACCTTTGCTATACCACCTTCTGTCTGTGGTTTCATTCTTTGACTCCAAGGGACAAAGAGCCCAGGAACCATCCTGCCCAGGGGAACACTGCAGGTTCCAGCCCAACTTTCCCGTTTCAATATCATACTGTCTTAATATTTTAATAGAAGTAAAAATCAAGTTTTGTTTGTTTCAAAAACTCAAATAGTACCCCCTGACTTCCAGGCTTTTCCTATGGTGTAGATTTTAACTACAAAAACAAAAATGTACTTTCTTTGAAAAACTGGCTTTCTCTTAGTACGGTACCGTCCAACAATTCACTGTTTCACTAACCAGTCTCTCTCAGTCTCCTTGCTTATAGAAAAAGTTGCCTGCTATAGAACAAATGTGACTTGCCAGACAGCATAAGAGAGATGATAGCCATATACAATCTGTCTACGTAAGAAATGTCCAAACCTGTAGAGAATTTTTGTAAGAGTTTATTTGAGCCAAACTTATGACAATTTCTGGGGAGCAAGATCTCAAATACTCCTGAGAATGACAGTTCTGCAGTTTCTTCTAAGCATTTTGAATAAGGAAGGAACTAAGGAAGATTACATGGAGGTGAAAGAAAGCCAGGCGGGATTGGACTACAGGATAGTTCACAAGGTTATGTGCTTTATGAGGGTGGTAATCCCTCCCAGTGGTCTGAAAAGGAGGATTACTCTGACATTCCAAAGGCGAGTTAACCTAGGGCAGTGGTTCTCAACCTTCCTAGTGCCATGACCCTTTAATACAGTTCCTCATGTTGTGGTGACCCCCAACCATAAAATTATTTTCGTTGCTACTTCATAACTGTAATGTTGCTACTGTTATGAATCATAATGTAAATATCTGATATGCAGGATGTATTTTCATTGTTACAAATTGAACATAATTAAAGCATAGTGGTTAATCACAAAAACAATATGTAATTATATATGTGTTTTCCGATGGTCTTAGGCAACCCCTGTGAAAGGGTCGTTCCACCCCCAAAGAGGTCGCGACCCACAGGTTGAGAACCGCTGACCTAGATGGACAAGAACAATGGACAGGGTTTGCTTAAGACAATGATAAACCTTTCACTAAAAAAGTTATATGCTGCCTCGCCTCGGCCAGTGTGATTCAGTGGTTGAGCATCAACCTATGAACCCGGAAGTCACGGTTTGATTCCCTGTCAGGGCACATGCCCAGGTTGCAGGCTCGACCCCCAGTGTGAGGTGTGCAGGAGGCAGCCCGTCAGTGATTCTCTCTCATCACTGATGTTTCTATCTCTTTCTCCCTCCCCCTTCCTCTCTCTGAAATCAATAAAAAATATATTTTAAAAAAAGAAGTTCTATCCCTCGTGTGTGACTACTCACCATGACCTGCCCAGATATGAATTTATGATCAGATCACTCTGTGAGGTTACTTTCTGTCAGTGGACTTCTCATATGGATTACAGAGTCCCTTTCCCTTTATCTGTGTTGTTAAAAGTATTACAGATGTCCCATTTTTCCCCCATTGACCCCCTTGCCCATTCTCACCCCCGACCCAGGCCTTCACTGCACCATTGTCTGTGTCCATGGGTTACACATATATGCGTATAAGTTCTTATCTCTGTTTTCTGTAATTACATTGTTCTTCCAATCAGGTTAAAGTGATTTTTCCTTTACTGCACTAATTCAAAAAGAATTTATAGAGCACATACTATGTACCTGGCACTATATAAGTGTAGAGGTACAAAAATATTTTTCCTCTTATTTTGATAAGTTTCTCTGGCTGGGCTAATAATCAAATTAACATGATCCCTGGTCAGGTAGCTCAGTTGGTTAAAACATCATCCCAATATGCCAAGGTTACAGGTTCAATCCCCAGTTAGGGCACATACAAGAATCAACCAATGAATGCATAAGTAAGTGAAACAGCAAATCAATGTTTCTCTCTCAAAACAATCCTATATAATAAAAGGGTAATATGCAAATCAACTGAAAGGCAGAATGACCAGTTGCTATGACATGCACTGACCACCAGGGGGCAGACGCTCAATGCAAGACCTGCCACCTGGTGGTCAGTGTGCTCCCACGGGGGAGTGCTGCTCAGCCAGAAGCCCAGAAGCCAGTTTCACAGCTGGCAAATGCAGCAGTGGCAGGAGCCTCTCCCGCCTCCACCACAGCGCTAAGGATGTCCAACTGCCGGCTAAGCCATCAGTTGGACATCCCCCCAAGGGCTCCTGGACTACGAGAGTATGCAGGCCAGGCTAAGGGACCCCCCTCCACCGAGTGCATGAATCTCGTGCACCAGGCCTCTAGTAAATAAATAAAATTAGTGAGACAGATGAATAGAAGAAAATGTCCAAATGTATTACATATGTACATGTGGGGTTGCCATAAGAATGAAACCTGAGACCATATTGGGC
The DNA here is from genome assembly GCF_963259705.1 of Myotis daubentonii. NCBI lineage: Eukaryota > Metazoa > Chordata > Mammalia > Chiroptera > Vespertilionidae > Myotis > Myotis daubentonii. Next base: position 63,860,546 of record NC_081861.1, on the reverse strand, counting down.
ATGAGGCATATATGCCATTCTGGACTAAGGACAGGGGAGCAGGGGTCTAGAATTTCAAAGGGAAATTAGGCAATTCACAGGTAGATGAGAAAGAGCAAATATATGCTAACTTCATTCTTGCTGGACCATCCAGAAACCAGGGGAGTCCAACAAACTGGCTTAGCTAGATTTCTCCCTGTCTGCCACATTTAGTTTATACAGTGGAGTCTTGACTTATGAGTGTCCCAACTAACGACTTTTTTGAGATACGAGCCGTCTCTCTGCCAATTTTTTGCTTTGAGTTGCGAGCTAAAATTCGGGTTACCAGCCAGCTTCAGATATCCCACCGCTAGTTGGCGCAGTGAACGTCACAGTGAACGCCACAACATCAGCCCAGCATTCAATTCATTGTAATGGTGAAAATTGATTTGACATACGAGTAATTTGAGTTACAAGCTCGGTCACGGAACGAATTAAACTCATAAGTCAAGGCCCCACTGTATTATGATCCTAAGTAGGTTTTCCATCTGAATTCTATCAGGCAAGTAAGGGGGAGGGTCAGAGGTTCTAGCTGAATCTTTTGTTTCTTAATAACTAACTTAAAATCTATATCCCAAAAGACACATTTTGGGGTGGCAAACTCCGGTTGCCCTTACTAGATATCAAGGATACAAAACTGAAAGGGGATAAAAAGGCTTCATGATCATGTATACAAAGAATTGCAAGAGAATGGAATAAGCAAAAGAAAAGTGTTCCAAAACTGTAGCATGGCCTCTAAGATCCTTGCTTACTTTTCTAATCTTATTTTAGCCACTATCTTCCTGCCTCACTGGCCATCTCTGCACTCAGCTCCCTTTTACCTCAGGCCTTTGCACTTATTTTCTCCTCCTGCAATGTTCTTCCTTACATTCTTCAACTGGCCAAGTCCTATTTACCTTCAGTAATCAATGTAAATATCATTTCTTCAGAAAAACCTTAACTATCCGCTCGGATTAGATTTTCTTCCTGTCGTATATTCCATTGTCCCCCATGATTTTCAGTTTTAGCCCTAATCTAAATTGCCATTAAATCCATGAAATTGTTTATTGTCTGTATTTCCCACTAGACTAGACTATAAAATCAATGAAGGCAGGCCTACATCAGTATTGTTCACTAGTATATCTCCCATGGCCAACAAGAGGCCTGGCACATAGTAGTTGCTTAATAAACATCTGTGGAAGGAAAGGCGATCAAAGGAGAGTGGAAGTGGGGAAGAGAGGGAAGGAGGAAGGAGGGAAGGATGAAAAAAAGGAAAGAATAAAGGAAGGAAGAAAAAAGGAAGATTGTATGTGCATAAAGAAGAGAGTAGCCAGCCAGCTGGCATGGCTCAGTGGCTGAGTGTCGGTCGACCTATGAACCTATGAGGCAGCCAATCAATGATTTTCTCTTATCATTGATGTTTCTATCTTTCTCTCCCTCTCCCTTCCTCTCTGAAGTCAATAAAAATACATTTTTTTAAAAAAGAAGAGAGTGGCTTATCCCTATTTATGGGAATCAGAGGTGCTGTTTTTTAAGATTTATCTCTGTATCAGAGTTACTTACTCTTTGTCACCTTCTTTCTGTCTACTAACTTCTATCCTTGGATCTTAGACCCAGGAATGAGAAGATGTGCTAGCATCAACCACTTTCTGACAATGACTATACCACTAGCATGAGGTTTGAAAGTGACTGAAATACAACAACCCCTGTGGTTTTAATATGGGACCTACTGAATGGGGAGTTCCATACTCATACCAAACTCTGAAGTTTCCCTCTTTTCCTCTTTAATTAAATCTCTTGTACTATGTCTGCACTTCTATGTTGGGGATGGAGAAAGTAGAAAGGAAACATCAAAATTAGATCCTTGAGGACATTTGTAAATGCACTTTTTCACTCAACCTGCCCTCTATTCCCATAGGTAATTACAAGTTGCTTGTATAAAGTGATTGTCATCAGTCTTAGAAAGATTGATACAAGCAAAACTAACAGTTCTCTTCTCTTCTAGTTAATGCTTGAAATCAGGTTTCTACATTTATATAAAAGAGAAAGGAGACAAGACAAAATCAGTCATCTTAGAAGTGCCAACAGCAACCTAGTCTCTTTTAAATATCAAATAGCAACTCCCCTCTTCATCCTTCAAAAGATTAATATAGCATTTGAAATTATCTTTTCATTCTGCTTTTATTATAATGCTCCAATTTAAGTTACTATAGTAACCATTTTGGATTTGAGTGAAGGCTCCATTATTATCACTTTAATTGTTTGGTTTTGTTTTCTACCTAGCTATATTGGAGTTTAAAAAATGAAAAGTGGATTAATCTTTTACTATTCTCTAAATATTATGGAGCACAAAGACAATTCAGACAATGATTCTGTATAACTATTATTGGAAATATCTGTTTATATACCAATCATAGATATCTATTTTAGAAACACCAGACATTATATTAAACCAGACCATTGTTCTGTATAATTAAATATCAGAGTGCTAGTAGCTAATCTTCAACACTCTGCTGAAAAGCATATAACAATGCAACTACTTCTGAGATACATAATTATTGAAGAACATTTGTTTTACTTTTTATAGAGAAATATAAAGATGGTGATCGTGATATTTACATCATTACACAATTTGTGCATTAAAAGACAGGACACCACAATGGATTTGTGTGATTTTATCACAATACTAGAGGCCCGGTGCACGAAATACTAGAGGCCCAGTCCCTCATCCTGGCCTGTGCCCTCTCACAGTCTGGGAGCCCTCAGGGGATGTCCCACATCCTTAGCACTGCTGTGTAGGTGGGAGAGGCTCCTGCCACTGCTGCAGCACTTGGCAGCCTTGAGCCCAGCTTCCGACTGGGCAGAGCACTGACCACCGGGGGCAGCTCCTGTGCTGAGTGTCTGCCCCCTGGTGGTCAGTGTGCGTCATAGCTACTGGTTGTTCTGCCATTCGGTCAATTTGCATATTAGCCTTTTATAAGATAGGATTCATCACAAGTACCAATTAATGTATTTAAGTTGTCCAGATCTGATATATATTTTTTTTAAATTCCTAAGTGTCTGATTATTTTCAACTGTTTTGCTGATTATTGCCCTTAAAAAAATTATTTGTGGAGATTCCCTGAGGATTATAATAAGTGTACTTTACTCTCTCTGGCTGCCTTTTAGGGGCACAAATTAGAGACCACTTCAAACCAAATTCAATGCCCATCTATGCTCTATGTTCCTGGGGTACAGTCTGTGTGAGGGCAGGTCTGTGACCACATCTTCTTAGAAGTAATTTACCCCCTTCCTTCTCCTGCTCTTTTTAAGTCAAGAGTAGCCTTCTTTCTGGGTGTGTTGGGTGGGAGAGGATCAGGAGCTGACAGTTTATTTCTGGTTCATCCTAATCCTGAGAGGGTGACCCTTTGGGACTCCTGTAAGAGTCTTTACTCCTCCAATGTCTTCAAGCCAAAAGCAACTTTGGCACTCAACACCCTAGTCCAGTGGTCAGCAAACTGTGGCTCACGAGCCACATGCAGCTCTTTGGCCCCTTGAGTGTGGCTCTTCCACAAAATACCACATGCAGGCGTGCATGTACAGTGCGATTGAAACTTCGTGGCCCATGCGCAGAAGTCAGTTTTCAGAAAGGAGATAGATGAAACAAGTATACAAGACGAGTGTGGATGGGAGAGTTGGAAGGGGTCGACCTCAGCGAACGTACCTCAATCAGATTGAAGACATTTCTAGCAAAGGCCAGCTTGGGAGTACCCTAATTGTTAATAACAATGTACCTACATATATAGTTTAAGTTTAAAAAATTTGGCTCTCAAAAGAAATTTCAATCGTTGTACTGTTGATATTTGGCTCTGTTGACTAATGAGTTTGCCGACCACTGGACTAGTCTCTTTGGATTTGAGTTTCCCTCAGTTTGTTTGGCATAGCTGCACTATCTTTTTAATTTCTCAGTACTTTTTTTAAAAATATGTTTTTATTGATTTCAAAGGGGAAGGAAGAAGGAGAGAGAGCTATAAACATCAATGATGAGAGAGAATCATAGATCGGCTGCCTCCTGCATGCCCCTACTTGGGCTTGAGCCTGCAACCTGGGCATATGTCCTGACCAGGAATTGAACCGTGACCTCATGGTTCCTGGGTCAACACTCAACCACTGAGCCACACTGGCCAGGCAACTCTTCAGTACTTTTAAGGTGACTTATTTATAGTTGTTTTCAACCAGTGGGTTTGATCCAAATAACCAACTACCTAACCTGCCCTTATGGGAAACTGTTATTACATTTTTATTGTATAAAAGTATGCATTTGTGTTTAACAACTATGATATTTGCCTTTAGGAACTTTATAATGCAAAAAGATCAAGGGAATGTAGGCCTACAAGTTCTTATTTGTTCTAAGACATTAGCAACCATATGCAAGACTTATCTGGTGTAGATATTTTTGGGGAAAAGGTCTGAATCTTTTGATAGATTGTCCCATTAACATTATGAGATTGAAGAACCCATCTTTCTTGACACCATTTTCCTCAAGGAGTAACTTCAGTTGACCAATAAGCTGTATCCTTCCCTTGAAAAAATAACCACCAAAGCAAAACCACCCTTAGCTGGTTTCCCAACCACCTCCTCCTGGTCCTGAGCTGCCCTGTAGTGGTCAAGGTTCACTCTCTTCAACTTAGAGGCAGCTGTGATGACAGCTGGCTATGATTCAGACTGCAGAGACAGCATTGGCAGCCCTTCTCTCATGCCCTGATGCCTTAGCACTCCAACATGTGTCTGTAACAAAGGCAGAGTCCTGACTCAAGCCATGGTTAAGTGAATAAGTTTGGGCCACGTTTGTGACCTTGTAACTTTTTAATAACAGCTACATTCATGGCTCAGTCCCTAACTAGTACAAACAATAGATTTGATTCTGAGAGGACAAATCAGTAACACCAGGCACCACAGCTTGGTAGGATTATGGTCAAAGTGGTGTTTTAGATTTTACAGAGGAAAAACACCTCTACATTCACTAAAGACACAGTTTAGGTATTAACATGCTTCCTAGTATACACTTAAAACTTGTTTAAATTATCCAAGATTCATCAAAAGTATAGAAAAGCATTGAAAAATTAAAAAAAAACCTAATTTAACATCACAAGGTTATATTAAGCATATTAAAATAGAGGTCATCTGTAATTCATTGAGTATTATTTCATTGTTTTTACATGTGCATAAATAGCACATTTTGCCTAAGATATTGGACTTTAAAAAAATAAATAGTCCACTAAAATTAGTTCAGCACCTTTAGAAATAAATAGACTGAAATACTCCTCCAATGTCTGCAAGCCAAAAGCAACTTTGGCATTCAAATAACACCCTAGTCTCTTTGGATTCAGGTCTATTTATCCATGAATTAATTGAACCACGATTTAAATGTATTTATTAGTAAAACAAAATTGCTAATCTTCTATAAAATAATTTGCATTTATATTTGTACAATATTCCATGGTTTATAAAGTACTTACACACCCAACATTTTATTTAATTGTCTTAACAGCTCTGTGAGGTAAGCATTACCATCATTTCACAGATTAAAAAACAAACTCAAGGCTCATTTAGAGTACAGGCCTTCCTAAGGTCACAGAGCTAATCAGTGGCAACTAAGTCTCAAATTCAGTTATCTGACTTACAATCAAGTGCTTCTCCTGCTAAGTTTACAATTTACACTGTTCTCATCATTGTAGAATCATTACTAAGGCCATTCTAGGAAAGACCATATGGGCAGATGAACAATGAAAAAGGAAAGTTCTATGTACTTTCAGTTCAGGTTTGTCGACCAAAGGATAAAACTACAGACAGAAACACTCCCCCATGATGAACTCAGAGCAATGCCTAGAAAATACTCTCTAAGCCTAAATGAACAATGTTTCAACCGTTTAATAAGGGGATTTCATCTTCTAACAAAAAAAATTTTTTCCCTCCTTACAAATGGAGTTAAATCCTAACAAGGTCAAGGCTAAATAAACTGTTAAATTATTTTTCTCATCCTTCAGTCTAGAAGTTGTTTTTCTTAGCTAAATTCACAGAGGCAGTCTACATATTTTAAGAATTTTCATTTATTGCTACATCGACTTTCACCTTTACTTTATGGCTGAAACTTTGAACAAGCGCCAATAAATCATGAATGAGATGAAATTGAGCAAGATCTTAGAAGCAGAATAATCAAGACTTAATATGCATTTTAGAGACCTGTAAAGTATGAATGAATGTTACCTGCCTTATCAATTCTGTTTGTATTAAATTTATATTCATTCTGCCTAAAATTATTTAAGACTTGCTTTTGATATAATTCCTAAGTCATTAGTGCTTAAGATATCATACAATTTTTGAGGAAATATGTAAACATTATGTAAATATTGATCTATAAATGAAATATATTTGCACGAACTGTCTCAATACAGTTAATAATTCTGTCAAATCAAAACATTTGTTTTTTTCTATAAACTATAGCTTTCACAAATGATTTCTTCTCTATTTCAATATATTCATTTAATAATTAGAGACCATTGTAAATTAAAAGTTAACAATACAATATATATCCAAGTTAGCAGGCCAAAAAACCCCTTTTTTTCCTAATTGACATTGAAACAAATCATTAGCATGCAACAGTACCTGTCTAACTCTTTTATATTCATTAATTATTCAAGATTAATTCTGTGAAAATACAGAGAATGCTTATGATGATGAGTCTTTAAGATATACAACTGTTCTAGGAGATAAGAAATGTTCATGAATTTATCATGTATTGAAATACACTATAAAGAGCTTCACTGCTAGAAATATCTCCTACCTTGTAAGAAATATAATTACTAAATATTGGTGCAGAATGTACATTACCATTTGCCCATTAAAACTCAATTACAATTTTCTAAACTATTAAGATTTATTAACCTTGTGCAAGGTTATATACAAATTATTCTAATGCTTTTTATTTTTGAAGTACTTTGTATAGATGACCTATTTGACATGCATTGCCTCATCTGGTCCTCTCAATGATCCTGAGAGATGGGCGGAGCCCTCAATGAGCCCATGCTTAGAAGCTCAGCAGAGGAAGTGCAAGCATTTTCCAAGTACAGTACTAGATGCTGAGGATATAATGAACAAGCACATAATCAGGAAGCTTATGATCTAACCAGAAAGACAAACAAGCATTACAAGTGAGCTGTGGTGAGTACTCTGATGGGGAAATCAAGGATGCTACGGAGGCTCACAATAGGGCAAACTAACTAGTCTTAGAGAAGTCAGGGAAAAGTGTCCTTGAAAGAAGAAGAGATGTTTAGCAGGCACAAAATTGGGAACTTCCTTGCAAGACATGCTCAGTGTTATATTTGATTTCAGAGATGAAGGGAGAGGGAAAGGGAGATAGAAACATCAATAATGAGAGAGAATCATTGATCAGCTGCCTCCTGCACACCCCCTTCTGGGGATCGAGCCCCAACCAGGGCATGTGCCCTGACTGGGAATGGAACCATGATCTCTAGGTTCATAGGTTGATGCTTAACCACTGAGCCACACTGGCTGGGCAGTGATTCTTATTTTATTGTGAAGGCTGTAAAAGCTGTAGAGGGGGAAAAGAGGAGAAATTCTAGAAACATAGGTCTGGGATAGACAAAAAGTTTTACTAAAATTACACTAGTATTCATTAGCCACTTAATGGAGACCAAGAATTATGGTGAATGTATTTCTGCAATCTGCATTTCATTTAATCCTCACATCAACCCTAGGACTTAGTTACTAATGGTATTTACATTTATATAAGTGTTGTTATTATTATTACTACTACTATTAGTAATGGTAGCGTTTGACTTAAATTTGTAAATAGCTGATGAGCTACTTAAATACATTATAACAGATCACTAAACAACAACATGGTAATATCCTTTTTTCTATAAAGTGATGAAAAAAATATCAGGATCTGAAAGACATACATCCATGTGCTAACAGTTACCGCTTCTGGATAGGATAATTATGAGTGCTTTCTGAGTTCTATTTGCTTGTGTATATGCATGTATATGTACATATGTATGCATGTGTGTGTATGTATGCAGTGAACATGTATTGCTTTTATAATAAGAAAATATAATGAACTAATTACAAATAAGGAATCAATACAGAGAAACAATGAAAAAATTCGAACCCAAGTATATGGTGACAGGAGACTAGGCTTTGGGTGGTGAGCACACAGTGCAATACTAGTGTACAGATGATACGTTATAGAATTGTACACCAGAAATCTGTATAATGTCATTAACTAATGTCACCCCAATAAATTTAATTTTTTGAAATTTAAATTCTTTATTGTTTAAACTATTACATATGTCTCATTTTTCCCCCATTGACCTCTCCCCAGCCGCTTTCATCCCCCCAGCACATGCCCTCACCCCAATTGGTTAGGCTTAGATGCATGCATACAAGTCCTTTGGTTGATCTCTCATCCCTCCTCTCCCTGCCTTCCCTCTGAGGTTTGACAGTCTGATAGATGCTTCTCTGTCTCTGGTTCTATTTTTGTTCATCAGTTTATGTTGTTTATTATATTCCATAAATGAGTGAGATCATGTGATACTTATCTTTCTCTGACTGGCTTATTTCGCTTAGCATAATGCTCTCTAGTTCCATCCATGGTGTTGCAAATGGTAAGAGTTCCTTCTTTTTTACCACAGTGTAGTATTCCATTGTGTAGATGTACCACAGTTTTTTAATTCACTCATCTGCTGATGGGCACTTAGGCTGTTTCCAAATCTTAGCTATTGTAAATTGTGCTGCTATGAACATAGGGGTGCATATGTCCTTTCTGACTGGTGTTTCTGATTTCTTGGGATATATTCCTAGAAGTGGGATTATTGGGTCAAATGGAAATTTAATTTTTTACATAGGGAAAAGAATGCTTAAAGATGTATAGAGCATTTTGAGAAATCCAATGTTGCACCCATATGTCCAATTTCCAAAAAAGTAATTATGGTGATTGCTATGGATTGAATTGTGTTTCTCCCAAATTCATGTGTTGAAGCCCTAACTGCCAATGTGACTGTATTTGCAGATGGGCCCTTTAAGTAGGTAATTAAGGTTAAATGAGGCCGTAAGGGCAGGGCCCTAATCCAATTTACCTGGTGTCCTTGGAAAAAGAGGAAGAGACACCGGGGACACATACACACATAGAAAAGGCCATGTGAGGGCATACCCAGAAGACAGCCACTGACAGCCCAAGGAGAGAGGCCTCACAAAGAAACCAAACTTGCTGGCATCTTGATTTTGATTATATAGGCTCCAGAACTGTGAGAAAATAAGTTTCTATTTTTTAAGCCACCCAGTCTATGGTATTTTGTTACAGTGGCATGAGCACAGTAATACTATCATCTATTTTCAACCAAATCATCATCATGACCAACTTGTGTTCAGACAAAAGAAAACACACACAAAGCACTGTTATCATTTGGGGGGAAGTTTTGCTTGTTTGCTTTGGGTTTTGTATTTTCTAGTGAGAGGAGGGTGGATATTCTGCCATAGGCTTTAGCTGAATGTGATCCCACTGGTGCAGGTGCAGGAGTAAAGGGAGCCAAACCTATGTCCAAAGTAAAAGAGCCTATTAAAGCAAGAGACTGTCAAATCCTGGCTGGTACCAGGGTGGAGGAGGGACAGTTGGTCATTGGAAGAATCAGATCTGAGTCACATATAGGAGGAGACACAGGATGAAGGGGGAATGCTGGGAAGGTGAAGTTTGGTGAGATCACCTGAGCAACAGCCTGCATATGGGACATTTTATAAAGAATCGACTGTGGAGTCTGTGTTGAGCTAGTAGAGACCTTTACAAAAGAAAATGTCTGGCCAAAAATATGAGGGAGGGAGGGAGGGAGAGAGAGAGGAAGGGAGGAAGGAAGAAAGGGTTATTGAGATAACACATTTGAATTATATTCCCATAATTACTAGCTATCTACTGATATGTGGAGAATAACTAAGATGGTTACTCTCTATTTCACATTCTGACCCAAGCTGCCACAAATAATATTTAAGATAACTTCATTTGACTGCACATTCATCCAACCAAAATGCCCCTAGATCTCAGACTCATCTCCAATTATACAATACTAGTGGCCTGGTGTCCCTCAGCCCAACCTGCACCCTCTCCAATCTGGGACCCCTCGGGGGATGTCCAACTGCTGGTTTAGGCAGTCAGACATTCCTCTCACAATCCAGGACTGCTGGCTCCTAACCACTCGCCTGCCTGCCTGCCTGCCTAATTCCTCCTAACCGCTTCTGCCTGCCATCCTAATCACTTCCTAACCGCTCACCTGCTGGCCTGATTGACACCTAACTGCCCTCCCCTGCCAGCCCGATTGCCCACAACTGCCCTTCCCTGCTGGCCTGATTGCCCCCAACTGCCCCCCCCCACTGGCCCAATCACCCCCAACTGCCCTCCCCTGCTGGCCTGATCACCCCCAAATACCCCCCCCCCCGTACTGGCCCGATCACTCCCAACTGCCATCCCCTGCCGTGACCCGCCTCCTCCACCAGGACCTCCCTCCTCCACATGAGGCAGTGGAGGTGCTGGGACCAGCCACCTCCACGCTGTGTGGAGCCGCGGGACCTCCAGGCCTCACCACGGGGAGCGGCCACTGGGTCCTGCCTCCACTGTGCGTGTGTCCATCTTGTGGTGGCCATCTTGTGGTGGCCATTTTGTGACGTCATGTTTGAGGGTCACCTAGGCTTTTATTAGTATAGATGGTTACATCATGGGTCTTGATTTTTGTTGTTGTTATTGTTTTCTTTTGTGATAATAGGGGCATAAGTATGCAGATTAAGAACCCAGGATGTGGAGCCAAACTACCTGGATTCAGGTCTAGGCTCTACCTCATACTAGATGTGTTACCTCGGGAAAGTTAAAGTCTCTGTGCTTCAGTTTCTGGGCAAAGGTTTCTGTGTGCTGGGGTTGACCAGCAGCCACTAAATGACAGATGAACAGATCACTCAGACACAGTTTGACTGTGCAAGAGAGGGTTAAGGGGCCTCTGGCTTTAGTAGCCAGGGCAGCCTCTATTGCCTGCCTTGTTAGGCCTTTATTGGAATTTTTATCTTTAGATGCAATCAGTAGGGTGAGTAATCTTGGGAGGATACATATTTACATTGTCCTCTAGACAAGGGCATCCAGGGATTAAGCATAAGGATTCCAGTAAACACCCGGGAGCCTGCACATGCACAGGCTTGTGTGGAAAGGTCAAAGAATGATTAGGGGCGCCACCTTCGGCACTCCCCTAAGTTGGAATTCTGATAAACAGGGCAGGCAGCCTTCCACACACTTTCTTTTTATCAGAATGTCCTCCTCACAAACTTTCCAACTAAGTCTCATGCTTCCCAACAGCTGTGAGGTTTAAATGAGCTAAAACATATAAAACACTTAGATTCATACCAGGAACATGATAATTGTTCATTCTAACATTAAACTGAGAATTTATCAAAGGAAGATGCCTTTCCTGAACTGCATTTCATTGTACTAGTGTGTGAGATTTTTTTCAGTGATATAACATAATCTAGTATTTGTTTCTGTTTTTTTTTTTTCATTTTTGATAATATGATGAACATTGCATTCTAATTATAAAGTAAAATATATATAAATATAAATATCTAATGTAAAATTATACCACATTTTGAACTACTATAAATGAAAAATAAAATAATGCATAGTTTCTATACTCAAAATAACTATATTTTTTAAGTTTCTATGAATTCTTCAATCTATTATAGAACATTTAAATAATAAAATAGATGTATGTATTTTTTTTTTACTTCACAGACTAATAGGAAATTTTTCCTATCATAAAATAACATTTGTGAATATAATTTGAATTATTAAATGATATTCTATTGAATAAATGTACCACAATTTATTTAGCCATTCATGTTTTTAGACACTTTGGTTACATTCTTTTCATCCTTCTTCCTTCTTTTTCTTATTTTCTGTTGTAATTAACACTTAGATATGCATCCTGGTATCAAAATATAAAAGAATATTAAATAAATGAGAGGATACAAAGATAGATAGAGCTGCTTGAACATACTTAACACCAATATTTGTTATCATCTCTGATTATTACCTTAAGGAGAATTTCTAGAAGTAAAATTACTGGATCAAAAGTCCTTTAAAAATTCATTTTATTTTATTGAATTAATAGGGTAACATTGGTTAATAAATTATATAAGTTTCAAGTGTACGATTCTATGAAACTTCATCTGTATATTGCATTGCATGCTCACACCCAAATTTAAGTCTCCTTCTATTACTATATATTTGATCCCTTATACCCTCTTCAATCTCCTCCCAGCCCCCTTCTCCTCTGGTAACCACCATTCTGTAGTCTGTGTCTATGAGTTTTTTTATTTGTTCATTTGTTGCTTTTCTGTTTTATATCCTACACTAGGGGCCCGGTGCACGAAATTCGTGCACTGGGTGTGTGTGGGGGGGAGTGTCCCTCAGCCCAGCCTGCCCCCTCTCACATACTGGGAGCCCTCAGGCGTTGACCCCCATCACCCTCCAATCGCAGGATTGGCCTCTTGCCCAGGCCTGACGCCTCTGGCCTAGGCGTCCGGCCCGGGCAGCAGGGACCTGCAGTGGCAGCGGGGGGTGCCGCGATCGCGCGGGCTCCGCCCCTGCCCCTGCAGGATGCCTCTGGCTGAGGCTTCCGGCCCGGCCAGCGGGGACCCACAGCTGCAGCGGCCCCACGATCGTGGGCTTCGCTTTAGGCCCAGGCAAGGGACCCCTAGCTCCTGGGACTGCCAGCTTCGACCTTGCCCAGCTCCCATCACTAGCTCCACCCCTACTTCCTGCTATCACTGGCCAGGGCGGAAAAGGCACCTGATTCTCCGATCATGGCTGGGGGGCAGGGCAAAGGCAGCCCCAGGGCCGCCTTGGCCCTGCCCCCCAGCTCTTAGCTCCCCCCTGGGTTTCCGATCACTGTCAGTGGCAGGGGGCTTCTTCCTGCTTTCCCTTTCGCCTCCCTGCATTGTGCCTACATATGCAAATTAACTGCCATCTTGTTGGCAGTTAACTACCAATCTTAGTTGGCAGTTAATTTGCATATAGCCCTGATTAGCCAATGAAAAGGGTAGCTCGTACGCCAATTACCATTTTTCTCTTTTATTAGTGTTGATGAGTGAAATCATACAGTTCTTGTTTTTTTTTATCTGACTTAGTTCACTTAGCATGATACTCTCAAGATCCATCTGTGTTGTTATAAATGGCAATATTTCATATTTTTAATGACTGAGTAGTATTCCATTATATATATGCACCACATCTTTATCCAAGCATCCATTGAAGGACACAGGTTGTTTCCGTATCTTGGCTGCTATGAACAATGCTGTAGTGAACATATGGGTACATATATCTTTACAAATAAGTGTTTTCAAATTTTTTTAGATAGATACTCATAAGAGGGATGGCTGGGTCATATGAGAGCTCTAAATTTTTTGAGGATCCTCCATACTATTTTTGATAGTGTTCTTGGCGCTATGTGTTTTTACCAAGGTCACCTCTCTGAGAAAGGTTGTTTTCCCAGGTAGGGATTTTCCCCTGAAGTTAGGGAGGGAATAAAACCCCTTAACTAAATTCCAGGTGGGTAGTTAATCACTTTAACTATGAACAATCACGCTTAAGCTACATAATCTTTACTCCCTGGAATGGAGATAAGAAACGCCCTAACCTTTGGAATAGAGAGTGATAGGATTGGAATCAACTGGTATAAATACAGATGTAACAAGACAACAGAACACAGAACCTAGAGACAGAACCTAGCGAGAGAACCTGGCTGAAGAACCTAGAGACAGAACCTAGAGACAGAACCTGGATAGAACATGGCAAGAGAACCTGACTAGAACCTGGTGACTGAACCTGGCTGGAGAACCTGGAGAACATGGCTGGAGAACCTAGCAAGAGAACATGGACAAAGAACCTGGCTGGAGATCCTAACCAGAACTTCACTGGAGATCCTGACCAGAACTTGGCTAGAGATCCTGGCTAGGCTGCTGATCAACTGAACGCTGTCTCTATGTCATTCCTTCTTCGCCGATTCCGTCCACACCTTTGGGGACCCCTGGACCTGCTGGGGTTGGACCCCAGCAGCTACTGAAGTTGAAAGCGTCTTTTCATATATCTGTTGGCAATTAGGGATCAAAAGTCTTAATATTATATTGTCATTTCCCTCAAATTGGATGGACTAAATAAACATTCACTCACAACATATAAGGGCTCCCATTCCCCTCCTTTACTACTTACATTGTATATTTCACTTCATCTTTGCTGGGCAAAAATCATTGTTCTCTTAATTTTATTTTTTAATGGCTAGTAAAATTTAAATATATGCCTTGATCATGAATATCTATTTTATAGACTGTTTTTTAATAACATTAGATAACTTTTCATTTATTTGTTATATTTTATATGCACACTCACATATTCAAGTTTATATAAGGCATAAACATAACCATATCACAAACAGATGGAATTTTAGTGATGTTTTCCTCATTTTTCTTCTTTCTCCTTTTGTTTGACATATTTCTATATCATATTCAGCCCCATAACCTATGTTAATAACTTAGCATGTATCCCTACAGAGCTTTCTTCATACTCATATAATGAAGCACAATAAAAGATCGAAAAGGCCAAACAAAATGTGTGTGAGGTGTGTGTGTGTGTGTGTGTGTGTGTGTGTGTGTGTGTGTGTGTGTGTGACTGTGTGTGTGTGCGTGTAGGAGTGAGAGAGGGGAGAGGAATAAAGGAGAGGGAGAAAGAGAATGGTTAAGAACATGAACACCCTGGAGCCAAATGTCTATGTTGAAATAATATATCTGCCATTTACTAGCTTGTGAACTCGGACAAGTGACTTTACCTCTATACCTCAGTTCCCTCATTTGTAAAGTAGGCTTCATAACACCTACCTAACTGAATTAATAAATGTAAATTCATTAATAGAGATCTGACATATTGTATATGTTATATAAATGGTAATTATCATTATATAGGAGAGTTTGAGGTCATGATTTGTTTTACAAAAATAGTATAAGGTACAAATCTTTCTGGAAGGAGGATCTTGTTTTCCTGATAGGTGATATATAATGCTGTATTTCACTAAATCTTAAAATGCCTCTGATTGTAAGCTGCATTATTATTTTATGTACCACTAAGAAAAAGTACTACCAGTTAAATATCACACAATGCTTTCTTATCACTTAGAATCATTTTATTACTAGAGGCCCTGTGCACGAAATTTGTGCATGGGTAAACCCTAATATGCAAATAGACCAAACGGTGGAACAACCAACCAAACATCTGAACAACCAGTCACTATGACATGTGCCAACCACCAGGGGGCGTGAGTGGTAGATGGTGGGTGTTGGCAGCAGGCAATAGAGAATGGAACATGGCAGGCATCGGCCGTGGTGGGATGGTGGAGCAGGTAAGTGGGGATGCCAGACCAAGGCAGGGCGCTGGTCGCTGTCATTGGGACAAGCCTCTGATGGTTACTGAAAATTCTTTGCTCCCGCACACTGCGGTCCCACCTGATGCTTGCACCTGCTGCTGGTGCCAGCCCCGCTTGCACCCACTGCCAGCAACAGAGCCACTGCTGGCACCTGCTGCTGGCGCCTGGCACCGGGACCAATCACTCAGCGCCATCAGCTGGCACCAGGACCAATCACTCAGCGCCATCAGCAGGTGCAAGCGGCGGCTGCCAGCCCCGATCTCCCCTGAGAGCTTCTCCACCTCTCCCTGCTCCTGAGGGGCGATCAGAGCAGCAGCTGCTGCTCACACCCACTGCTGGCACTGGCCCCAATTGCTCCCTGCCATCAGTGGGTGCAAGCAGGGCTGGCGCCATCAACATGTGGGAGGGATGGCAGACAAGGGACCTGGGGCTGCGGCAGGAGGGCTGGGTGGGGGTGCAGAGGATGGACCAAGACCGGCCCCTGTGCCCACCGCAGTCTCATGGCCCACAGTTCCTTTCAAGGTGCACGAATTTGTGTACTGGGCCCCTAGTCTTTTTAATAACAAGGTAAGATCTGATATTTGGCCTCTTGTGTGCTTGAACTGCTGGCCCTTGGATGGAACGTAGCGTTTGGTGGGGCTGTGAGGGGTACCTGGGGCCTTGCTGAAATGCCTGTATACCTCATGGCCCTTGTGAGGACCAGAAAGCAAGGTGGTGCTTGGAAGGGAGTCCATGGCCAGCTGGTCAAAGGTGAGGATCTTGCCCCCAGCCTTGAGGATGCAGCTCCGGGTGTGGCTGCGGCTCCGGGTGTGGCTGCTCACACAAAGTAACACACATTCTATTTTTAGAAATGAAAAGCAGAGAAAAAGATGTTTTTGAACTAATGAAAGATGGTAACACATTATTTTGATTTAAAAGAAATTTCCTGACAGTCAGTGAGCCTAGCATATTTACATTTTTGAGGGATCATTTATTCTTTTGTCATTTGCTTTTGTTATATATATATATCCTTTTCACTTTTCTATCGAGGCATTTTCTTTTTCTTCTTATTGTATAATAGTTCTTATGTATAACAGATACTAATTCTTTGTTATCTTCAGTACCAGGATTTTCCCAAATTTATAATTTGTTGACTTATTGGGTCTTTTCCTATGCCAAATACTTTTATTTTTATATAGTAAAGTATGTTTACTTTTTAAATATAACTTCAAGTTCTCCTGCTTTGCTGATCTCTTCTGTTTCTAAGCTGTAAATATAGTCTCCTTATTTTTCTTTCAGGATTTTTATTTGTATTTGTTTACACTTAATGTTTAACCCATCTGTTTTTCTAGTGTTTTGTCTTTTTTTAATAATGTGGGATAGAAGTCCAACTTTATTTTCCTCCATATGGATAGGCAGTTGTCCCAGAACCATATATTAAATATTTAATCTTTTCCCACTGAATTTGAAATAGCCTTTGTGGTATATTAACTTCTCATATATGCTGGGGTCTATTACTTGATACATTTTATTCTTCAATTTATCCAGAATTTATTCTTGTGCAAATGGTTATCCATTTATTTAGAGTTGTTTATTGGACTGATATTCCAGTCATCTTTCAATTTTGGCACCAGCATTGCTCCTGTCAATTTCTGCTGCTCTGTAATACGTTTTTATATCTGGTAGACAAGTCACCTTCTGACAATCTTTAACACTTTATCAGAATTTATTTGGTTATCTTTTCATGTTTATTCTTTCAGATGAACTCTAAGATTCTCTGGTCACGTCACATCTCTCTCCCCTTACACATAGATACTAAACAAATAATAAATAAAATATACTGTGATGTGGGTTTTTTGGGTGGGGGTCAGGAAATGTATTTATTTATTTTATTTTTCAATTACAGTTTGCATTCAGCACTATATGGTAATAGAAATAATGGGTTGGACTGAGAGTATGTTGCATTTATAGACTGACCTCTCTATAAATATATGTTTCCTATAATATGCTTCTCCATTTACTGAAGTCTTATTTTATGTCTTTAATAGAGTTTTGTAGTTATCTTAATTTAGTCATGCACATTTTTGTTAATTCCATTATTTTATATTTTTCTTCATATTGTAGTTTTTCATTTTATTATCAAGTGAATTATTGTTAAAATGTAAAAATACATCAATTTTAGTATATTAATGTCATAGTTTTATACATCCCAATAAACCCATTGTAAGTTGAAAATATCATTAAGTCGAAAATGCATTTATTTACCTAATCTACTGAACATCATAGCTTAGGCTAACCTAACTTAAACATATGCAGAACATTACATGAGCCTACAGTTGGGCACAATCATCTAACCAAAATCCCATTTTATAATTAAGTGTTGAATTCTTCATGTAATTTATATAATTATGACTTGCCGTCTTCATGCTGGGCAATTATCTTGAGTTTCATCTCAAGAGTAATTGCCTTCCTCTTCTTCTCACCAGAAGCAGGAGACACAGATGGGCATTTTGTAGGATGTGAAAACACACTATTCAAAAAACACTGGCAATCCAGGAAGCTGTAGAGTATGGGTTGTTTACCATTGTGAGAGAGTATTGTACCGCATATAACTAGCCTGGGAAAAGATCAAAATTCAAAATTTGAAGTATAGTTTCAACTACATGTGTATTGTTTCACACCATTGTAAAGTAAAAAAAAAAAATTATAACTGGAACCACCATAAGTCCAGGACTGTCTGTACTTCATTCTCTAGGGGTTGGCAGATAGAAAATTATACCACTTACACATAATGCAATTTTCCTATTTTTAAAATATTTGTTTATATGTTTATATTTTATAAACTCATTGACAAACACATCCATAGTATGTTAAATAATAGAAATAATGGTATCCAATCTCATTCTAAATTTTAATGGAATATTTCTAGCCTTTCTTAATTAAGTATGATGCCAGTTTTAGATTTTAATCATGTGAAGAAATTATCTTTTAATTTCTATTTTGCGAGAAGCTTTCTATACAAGTGCCTGTTGAATTTTCTCTCCAAAAAAAGACATTTAAATGTGTTGAAATATTTTTGTCTTTTGATATGTTAGAATGAATTATTATGTTTCTTAATATTAAGCCATCTGTGCATTAATGTTATAACATTTAATCAGCAAATATTATTCTTTGACTATGTTACTGGATTCAATTTGCTTTGTCATTTAAATTTTTTTGTATCAATTTATACAATTGGCGCTAGACAGTTGTTTTTTATTTTCGTACTGTCAAATTTTGGCAAGAGATTTATACTAGCTTTGTAAAATAATTTATGGCAGCTTTCTCTCTTTCTCTATGATCTGTTATTTGGATGTTTGAAATAACTTATTATAAAATTATCTTGGCAGATGGTTTCTACAAGGTGTTTTTTTGTTACAATTCTCAATTATAATCAAGTTTTCTACCTCTACTTGAGTTAATTTTAGTAATTAGTATTTCCCCAAATGCTCACCTATTATATTGAGATTTTTCAGATTTTTTAAGTAGTTTTTTTTAAAAGCATATTTTTATCTGTAGTCATACCATTTCTTTACTTTCAACAATTACATTGCTTGCTTGCTTTTTTTCTCATTTGGCCTTGCTAAAAGTTTGTCCATTTTATTGTTGTCTCTGAAGAAATAGGTCTTGTAATTATTTATCAATAAAACTGTATTTTTATTTAATAAATTTTTGCTTTTAATTCATGTATCCAATTTTTCTCAGTTTTTCTTTCTGTCTTTTTTTGGGGTAAGGAAGATTGCTCTTTTTTTCAATATCTTGAGATAACTGTTATTTTCATTCTTTCCTGTTTAATAATAAATGCACTTAAACCTAGTAAGTTTTCTCTGAATGTACTTTTGGCCTCATAACTTGATAGTAGCATTTTCAGTGCATTATATTCTAAATAGTGATTTCAGTGAAGGGCCTAAGCCATCAGTCGGACATCCTTAGTGCTGCCCCAGCACCAGAGCTCAGAGGGAGATGGTCAAAAAGTAAGTCCATGCACTGGCTCTGTAAGAGGAATGCCCGGGTCTCCAGCAGCTCTGTCTCAACTGGACAGAATCCCCACTGGTTTTCACAGCCAGAAGTTAGGACTTCTCAGCACTGGAACGCTGAACTGAGGGGCCTGTTGTGGGGTTGGAACTCCCTCACTCCTCAGGGGGAAGGGATGTCTGCAGCCAAGATCTCTCTCTTTTTTTGCCTCTTGATTTTTAACTGCCACATGTGGGTGTGGGACCAGCCTGTTCTGCATTTCCACCCCTCCTACCAGTCTTGACGTAGCCTGTTCTGTGTATCCTTAGTTGTAGGACTTCTGTTCAGCTAGATTTCAGGAGGTTATGAATGATGGTTGTTCTATAGTTTAGTTGTAATGTTGATGTAGTCATGGGAGGATGTGAGTACTGAATTTACTTATGCCACCATCTTAAATGGAATCCTCCTTACTTCATTTTTAGCCTTTCTCTGACTTGGTCTTAGAATGTTGGTCTTGTATTGGAAGGGTTTAATCCATTCACATTTGTCATAACAAATGATATATTTGGCCTTAATTTTGGCATGCTACTTGATGCTTCAGTATTTAATATGTCCAGATTTAATGTGCCATTGCCTTTTAAATCTGTTTCCTCATTTCTCCAGTTTTCCTTATGTTTACTTTCTGTCTTTCACTTTTTAATTTATTGATATGAAAGTTGCATATGATAGTATTATTATGAGATTTTCTACTAAATTGGTCATTCCCAAAGGCTGTGATTTGTAGTGTTTTTGTGGTGTTTACCAGTTACTGATTTGGGTGGTATAAATACTCTGACCATGGCCAATTTCAAGTTACCAACATGATATAACTGAGTGCAGAGGTAGCCCCAGCATACCACTGGGTTTATTCTACAAATCCTTATATTTATATTTTAAAAGTTGATTATCTATCCCACAAACATAAAAAATATGTGTCAATTACTCTCCTCTATATAGGATGAGAGACTTATATGCTTTTGTTCTTTGCTACTACTAATCTCCACTGATCCTCATATTTTATTGAAATAACCTGATTTATTAAACTGAGATCATTACATCTTTTTAGTATATAATTTATTCTTTAGAAATTATTTTGAAATTAATTTTATAACCACATCAATAATAATAATTTACATTTTAGGTATATGGTTCTCTGATAAAAGCACTCAACTATATTTAATGATATTCATGGGGAATTATTCAAATAATATTCAGTTCTCTCTCTTTTCTGGATATTTAAATTCTACTCTTGTATTAAGCTTGACCACCTGGATGGTATGTCTATGGCCTATACTACCTTAGACCTTCAGAAATAAACTTCATCAAACCAAATGTGTGTTAACATCAGGGTAATTTTCAAAAGACAACATAAGAAACAATAAAAATTTCACTATAGACTTGCTGTAGATTGAAATGATTGTTCATTATATCACTCAATATTCTTAATAGGAAGCTCCATGTGTGGAATTTCCTTTAGGATCCAATTGGTACTTGAAAAGCTTCCTTGAGGATCATTAAAATGACTATGTTTCTTTTCTCCTTTGTTTTCCAGGAATCTTCTAGTTCAGTGGTTCTCAACCTTCCTAATGCCGTGACCCTTTAATACAGTTCCTCATGTTGTGGTGACCCCCAACCATGAAATTATTTTCGTTGCTACTTCATAACTGTAATTTTGGTACTGTTATGAATCGTAATGTAAATATCTGATATGCAGGATGTATTTTCATTGTTACAAATTGAACATAATTAAAGCATAGCGATTAATCACAAAAACAATATGTAATTATATATGTGTTTTCCGATGGTCTTAGGCGACCTCTGTGAAAGGGGTCGCGACCCACAGGTTGAGAACCGTTGTTCTAGCTAAATCTGAAGCTCAACTTCAGGATTTAGCAAACTCTTGTGCCCCGATTTTCCCTGATCTTGACTTTCTGCTCATAATTTTATTTTGGCTTGCCCTGCTAATTCCTAGTTACACCTCAAAAAGCTGCTTTACACACAAAGAGAGAAAAAAGTTAAATACAGAAACTCTATAGAAATTCTATAATTTTGCTTTTTGGTTCCTGGTTATTAAAATGGAATTTAATGCTGTTTATATTTGTCTAAGGTCCTTACATAAGACACAAGCTACAGTTGTTCTGTGTGTGTATATTTTTTTAGTTTATGAGAATTTATGTATTTGTCCATCAACTAATATCTTCATGTCAGTGGTCAACAAGAGACAAAATAGACTCTCCATCCCTTATATAATGTGTTCTTTGACTGTGTCAAATAAAGTTGAAATTCAAATTAATTTTGTTTTTGTTTTCAGACTGATGGTATAGTAGTTTGCCTCATAAAGTCCACTGAATTTAATAAAAACCTCATGGGTGATACTGAGGATGTCTTATTGTTAGTGATTTGAAGCGTGGTACAATGTGTTAGAAGATCCCTGAAATAAGAGGCGGGCATGTTGTTTCCAGTTCTAGTTAAGGCTGAGCTGCAAATTCACCTTTTGATTTGTGGGTAAATCATTACTTGTCTGAGTCTTTAAAAGAAAGGATAAAATGATATGCATTTTAAGGTCTCATCCAGTTCTAACGTCTTATTATTTGAATTATGAAAAAAATAGCTAGTGAATAATTACTGATAAAATATGTTCCTTACACCTTCATCATATCTACCATATTCCACCTTTGGTCATGCCTTCAATTTATACAAGTAAGAGCACTTATTAATATAGTTAAAATAAGAAGCAATAAAGTAACAGCTATCTTATTTATGCATACGTAATTCTTATTCTGTTGACATTTTAGAAACCCATGGTATTACTACTAGCACTCTTTTTCCTGTTTCCATAATGACAAAATAATATTAATAGTGCATGCCTGGAATATTAACTATGTTGTGCTAATGAGAACTTTAATAGCCTAAATAACTCTAACATATAACTCATGACTTTGTTTTCTGAGTAGTTCATTCACTTTTGGTGCTGAGATCATCCCTGAAATGCCATGGGATCCTAATGATGTGACTCCTACGTGTAACATTATTCTTCCTGGGAACACCTCGGAGGAAGACAGGCTTTACATTTGGAAGGGTCCGTAGAGGTTATTGTCTCTTATTCCAAAGACAGATGCCTCCTTTCACTAAGTACAGTGTCAGAAATATTCAGATGACAAGAAGTACTTCCTACCATATATAAAATGTGAATTTGAAAACAGAGGTTTCCATTAATACTATCATGTCAGTCCCCTATCCTGGAGCCTAACACAAGGAAAGAAATAACATTGTAAGATCAGTGATAGAATGATAAATCCATTCATTCTGGTTTACTGCCAATTTAAGTAACCAACCACCAAAGTACTCCCCAATGATGCTCACCTTCTAGTATTCATACTCCCCTCCCAGACTGTACCAGAGTTGGTTTGTGTGACCAATATTACTAGGATATGGCACAACTGATGGAATGTAGCTTTTAAGATTAGATAACAAGCCCTGGCTGGTTTTGCTCAGTGGATAGAGCATCAACCTGCAGACTGAAGGGTCCCAGGATAGATTCTGGTCAAAGGTACATACTGGGGTTGAGGGCTCCATCTTCTGTAGGGGTCCTGCAGGAGGCGGCCAATCAATGATTCTCTCATCATGGATGTTTCCATCTCTCTCTCCCTCTCCCTTCCTCTCTGAAATCAATTAAAATATATTTAAAAAAAGATCAGATAACCAAGCACATGAGGATTCATTACACTAATATGTCTAACTTTTCTATTTGAAAATTTCCATAATAAAACGGTTTTGGTTTTACTTACTTATTTATGAATCAGCATTTACTTTTATTTATTTTTATGTTTATTTGTTTAAATCTTTATTGTTGAAACTATTACAGATGTCCCCCCCCTCATTGACCCCTTCTAGCCCATACCTCCCCTTGCCCCCTCTCATCCCCACCACCCGCCCCAGGCCTTCACCACACTATTGTCTGTGCCCATGGGTTATGCATATATGCATACAAGTTCTTTGGTTGATCTCTTCCCACTCACCCACCACCTCCCTTTCCCTCTGAGATTTGACAGTCTGTTCCATGCTTCTCTATCTCTGGATTTATTCTTAAACACTTTAAAAAATACAGAGCATCATATACTTTAAAGAAATATGGGAATATGAAATTTTATTGTTTATTATTGAAAATAATAACACATTTCCAAAAATATCTTTTAATGAAAACCTTATTTTAAAGTATTTCAAGGGTGAACAATTTTACAGTGGTTATCCAAAATTCAAAAAATTTTCTTTTACACCCTAAATAATTTAATTCATTTATTTGGGGGGAAAAAAAGTGTAATTACAAATAGTCAAAAAAATAAAAAGCTTAAGGTGATATGGCATAAGAAGGTCACAATTTTGTGTTATGTCCCCTGTCCCAAACACATTGCAATTCTAGATAAAATATATAAAGATAAAAATAAGAAGACAACTAAGCTCAAAAGTAAGAAAAATGTCTCTGTGGATCCAAAATTAAATAGAAATAAAATTGATAGGGAGTCTTAGAGCCACTGGCCTGGTACTTCTAGGTCTTAGAAACAAAGTAGGAATGATCAAGAGGGTAACATGGCCAAAAAGAGTTACAGAAATAAGAAGGGAAATGAGCAAGCTTAGTTGCTTAAAGCCAAGCTTTGGGGTGGGTTTATCATGCTCTAGAAGAGCTGCTCAACAAACAAACAGAAAAACAACTGCCCGCAGCTACAGCTCAAAGAAACCACAGATCTAGAGAGGTGAGAGGCCAATGTGCAGACTCTTTCTGTTTGTTTATACAAAAGACTTTTTCTTTTCATCCAGTAATTTTAGAGACTAGTCTGACAATGATTTCAAGTATGTTTAGAATACTAAAAAAAAAAAAGAGAGAACCTTATTAAAAACAGTAAATTAGGGACTAAAACCGAGCAGAACTGAAATATGAATAGGCAAATGTGTAAAAGGATCAATCAAAAATTCTAGAAATGAAACATCTAATCTTTAAAAAAATAAAGATAAGTCAATAGATAGGCTAAATAGTAGGATCAATTAACGCATTAGAAAGTGATATGGAAAAACTCACCTCGTATGAAGCACAAAGATACAAAGAGAAGAAAAAGATGGCCAAGATATGGAGAATAGATTGTGAGACCACAATATTCCTTTAATAGAAGTCCCAGGGGAAAAAGTAGAGAATTGTGTAGAATCAATATTTGTACAGTTTATGACTGAAGTTTTTCCAAAATCTAAAGACACAAATATTTAGATGGAAAGTAAACTCTGAGTACTGAATAAGTAAAACAAGGATAAATAAATCTACATCTAGACAAATAGTAATTAAAAAGCATAGCATCAAATATAAAAGTAAAGTAATAAAAGTTATCAATAAAAAAGACTTATTACCTTAAATAGTAACAAAATTTAGGTGGTGCAGTTTTTTCCTTAGCAATAATAAATACCAGGAAACAAAGTAATATTTTAATGTGATAAGAGTAAAAAGTGTTCTTCCCACTTAAATTATCATTTATGAGGAGTAGCCAAGGATGGAAGGAAGGGAGGGAGGGAGGGAGGGAGGGAGGGGGGAAGAAAACACAACATGGAAGGAAAGCATTATATAGAAAAACACAAGGCTGAACAAAGAAGTTGTCAGTAAAATGAATCAAAATTTTATTATAAGAATAAAATATTAACTGTTTTTGAACTTTAGAAAAACACTTCATACAACAAGAGCAAAAATGGGTTAATATGTATTAAGGTCCTTGTCATTAAGAGGAACAGAAAACCTGAATTGCTTGTCAGAAAAAAATATTGAAAAATTTAAGGTTTAACTTACATTTCTACAAATGTGGCAGACAGACTAGATAACTTGAAAATCCCTCAACCACTAATCAGCTAGGAATGCCAGATAAAATAGAGCAGCCACCCTTTTAAAAGCATAGCTGTGCTCCAATGAAAGGAAAGGAACTCACCAGTGCCAAAGAATGAAGAGAAAACTGACAGCCAGAGAAATCAGCTTCGGAGCTGATGCTGCAGGAGTGTTGAGGAATGTTGCAGGTCGCCACAATATAGAAGTTGTGGTTTTCATTTACATTACCTGTTTGATCAATTTTAAGGAATTGATTCACATGATTATGGAAGATGGCAAATCAAAAATTTCCAGAGAGATCTGGTAGACTGGAGACTCAGTGAAAAACTGATGCTGCAATTCAAGTCCAAAGCTCAGTAGGCTGAAGACCCAGAAGAGGGGCAATGTTACAATTCAAGTATGGGGGCCGTCTGCTGCAGAATTCCCTATTGCTCAGGGGAGGCCAGTGTTTGTTCTAGTCAGGACTTCAACTGATTAGATAAGGCCCACCCGCCTTATGGAGAGCAATCTGCCTTACTCAAAGTCCACTAATGTAAGTGTTAATCTCATCTAAAAACATTCAGAATGTTTGACCACATATTTGGGCACCGTGGTCCAGCCAAATTGGCACATAAAATTAACCATTACAGTTGACTAACTCAATAGCCATTTCCAGTCCAGCTCTGTTCTCCTTTGCCTCTTATCCACAAATATTAGAGAAACAAAGTGTTTGCTTTTCCAGTCTTTAGGAATGGTTATATGACCTAAATATGGTCACTAAGGCTTAACCAGAAGTTGGCTGGGGCCAAGGGTATGGTTTCTTAAAGAGTTTTCTTTTTTTAATAACAAAAAGACATGGCTATTGTTGCCTGTCTCCTCTTTTATCTGCCTTTAGTGTCAACATGATGCCTGGAGCTGTAGCAAATATCTTACAACCATGAATTTGCTACTTACAAAGGATAGCCTACTTATAGGCATGTTGTGACATGAGATTGTCTTTATTACTTAAGCCACTCTTATAACCAGATACTTTGATACTTGCAACCAAACTTTCTTAACTAATACAGTTTTGAAGATATATTTGAGATAAGAGGTAATTATTCATTGAAAATGAAAATGTATTTGACCTCACTAGCAGGCAGAGCAAAGTCACAGCATTCAGTGTTGAGGATGTCTTTGGAAATGGGCATACACCATTATTACTGATGAAAATGAAAATTTCTGCAACCTTTTAAAGAAGTAATCTGGCAATATCCACTTAAATATATATGCATTAGAGACCCGGTGCATGAATTCATGCATAGGTAGGGTCCCTCAGCTTGGCCAGCAATCGAGGCCTATTGGGGGGCCAGCCAGCTAGGGGGAGGGGCCACAGGAGGTTGGCTGTGGGAGGGCACTGACCACTAGGGGGAAGCTCCTGCATTGAGCGTCTTCCCCCTGATGGTCAGTGTGTGTCATAGTGACTGGTCAACCGGTAGTTCCGGTCAAAATGGTTGCTTAGGCTTTCATAGATAGACAGACAGATAGATAGATAGATAGATAGATAGATAGATAGATAGATATAGATATGTACATGTATCATTTAACTAAGGGATTTCACTCTGGGGAATACAGCCTAGGAAATGAAAATTAACTGTATGTAGGTGTTGGGAGGAATAATCCTCCCTGGATCTCTTATAACCCTGACCTCTTGCTCCGTATGCTAAAAACATAAGGGCCTAATTGCTCTTTACTTGGTTCCATTCTTCAGGTTATGTTTGTAGTAAGCAACGTTGAGGGATGGAGTACTGACAGTCTTCCTCCAGTAGAAAGAGCAGGCTTGCTTACTGTTTGTTGCAGAATTGGTGGATTCTCTAAGCTCATTGCTTCTCAGGTGTGACACGCCCACTGCACGTAAAACGTCCATCAGGGCCCATATCACAGCTCCCTGTGGAACCTGGGGCAAGAGGGACTGACACAAATACGCTGGTGCTCATGCTGCTTGCAGTGTCATGACTAATAAAGGCCTTGTCTTTGACCTGAAGTATTGTGTCTTTGTCAGCATTCATGAAGTCATGTTAGTCAAATTTGTTAGCTTGTAACTTGTAAGCAGGGTAAAATCAAATCCCAGACTGTTGTAGAAAGAACATGTAAATTATTGTTTTGCAATATTGACTTTAGTGGCAAATCAAAAAATTTAAAGGAAATAATATAAATTTTCATTGAAAGATAAACAAATAAAACAGTGGATCAACACAACACTTTGGAATTATAAGACTATCAGAAATGTGTTATATGTATACGTATTTATTTATTTATTTTGAATACATTTTTATTGATTTCAGAGAGGAAGGGAGAGGAATAGAGAGACAGAAACATCAATGATTAGAGGGAATCATTGGTTGGCTGCCTCCTGCATTCCCCCAACTGGGGACTGAGCTCACAACATGGGCATGTGGCCTTGACCGGAATCGAACCTCGGACCTTTTAGTCCACAGGCCGATGCTCTATCTACTGAGCCAAACCAGCTAGGGCTATATGTATTGATTTAGAAAGACAAATATATATACACATTTGAATGAACATAGAGAAAAGTGTGGCAGGAGACTTAACTTTGATTACCTTGGGAATGGGTTGGAAAAAATTAGATAGAGAGATATTGATATAGGTTGATATAGTTTGTATTTTTAAATAAACATATTTTCAATTAAAATATAATGAACCACTAAAACTATATTAGAACTAATAAATGAGTTCAGCAAGGTTATAGACTACAAGATCAAATGTATATAAAATCAATTGTATTTCTATACATTTGCAATGAGCAATCCAAAAATTATATTAGGAAAACAATTTATTCAAAAATAATAAAATACTTAGGAATAAACTTAGGTGTAAGACTTACACTGAAACTACAAAACACTTGAAAAGACAAAAGAGCTAAATAAAAGGAAAGATATCACATGTTTATAGACCATTAAACTTAGTATTGTTAAGATCACAATTCTTCCCCAAATTATCTACAAATTCAATGTAATCTCTATCAGAATCCCAAATGAATTCTTGGTAGAAACTGACAAGCTTATTCTAAAATTCATATAGAAACTCAAGAGACCCATAATAGTCAAAATAATCTTTAAAAAGAACAAAGAAGACTCACACTTTTCAATTGTAAAACTTAATACAAAGCAACAGTAATCAAGACAGTGTGGTACTGGCATAAGGATAGACATATATAGATCAATGCAATAGAATTGAGAGTTCAAAGAAACCTCATTATATCTATGGTCAATTAATGTTCAACAAGGGTGCCAAGACCATTCAATAGTAAAAGATTAATCTCTTCGACAAATGGTGCTGGGACAATTCTATCTCCATATACAAAAGAATGAAGTTGGATCTCTATGACATACCATACACAAAATTAACTCAAAAATGGATCAATGACCTAAACATAAGATCTATAACCACACAATTCTTAGAAGAAAACATAGGGGTAAATCTTGATGACTTTATATTTGGCAATGAATTCTTAGATATAATATCAAAATAAAAAATATATAGCCCTAGCTGGGTAGTTCAGTAGGTTATAGTGTAGACCCAATTTCCCCAGGTTGTGGGTCCGATCCCCGTCAGGGCACATGCAAGAATCAATGAATGCATGAATGGGTGGAACAGCAGATCAATGTTCCTCTCTCTCTCTACTTTCTTCTCTCTCTCTCAAATCAATAAATAAAACTTTTTAAAAAAATCAACAAATTGGACTTCACCAGAATTAAAAATCTTTATGCTTCAAAGTACACCATCAAGAAAGTAAAAAAACAACCTATAGAATGGAAGAAAATACTTGCAGATCATATATATAATAAGGGAGTTGCATCTAAAACATGTAACTAATTTTTACAACTCTACAATAAAACCAAAAATAACTCAAATTTAAAAATGGGCAAAATATCTGGATATTTCTCAAAAGAAGTTATACAAATGTCCAATAAACACATGACAATATGCTTAACATCAGTGGTCATCAGTGGGATTCCAATCAAAACGATATATCTCTTATACCCACTAAGATGACTATAATAAAACAGTCAAATAATAATGTATTGGCAAGAATGTGGCGAAAATGAAACCATCATGCACTGCTGGTGTGAATGTAAACAGGTGCGGCCTCTTTGGAAAACAATCTGGCAGCTCCTCAAAAACTTAAACATAGAGTTATCATTTGACCCAGCAAGTCCACCCTTAGGAATATACCCAAAAGAAATGAAAGTACATGTCCACACAGAAATCCTACATAATAAAAGCTTAATATGCTAAGTGTCCGGTTGTCCAGTTGGTCATTCAACCAATCAAAGCATAATATGCTAATGATATGCTAAGGCCACTCAACTGCTTGCTATGATGTGCACTGACCACCAGGGGGCAGACAGTTGACTGGTTAACCAATCGCTATGATGCACACTGACCACCAGGGTGCAGACGCTCCAACTGGTAGGTTAGCTTGCTACTGGGGTCTGGCTGATTGGGACTGAGTGAGACGGGCTAGACATGCCCTGGAGCCTTCTCACAGTCCCTCCATGGCTAGCCAACCCCCCACGCCCCTCCCTGGCCCCGATCATGCACTGGTGGGGTCCCTTAGCCTGTCCTGCGCCCTCTCACAATCTGGGACCTCTCAGGGGATGTCAGAGAGCCAGTTTTGGCCTGATGGAGGAACAACCGGGCGCTATGATGTGCACTGACCTCCAGGGGGCAGACACTCAATGCAGGAGCTGCCCCCTGGTGGTCAGTGCACTCCCACAGGGGGAGCGCCGCTCAGCCAGAAGCTGGGCTCACAGCTGGCGAGCGCAGCAGCGGTGGCGGGAGCCTCTCCCACCTCCATGGCAGCTCCAAGGATGTCTGACTGACAGGCCCACTCCCCCTGGACATCCCCATGGGGAGCAGGCCTAAGCCGTCAGTCAGACATCCTCTGAGGGCTCCCAGACTGCTAGAGGGTGCAGGCTGGGCTGAGGGAGGCCCCCCCCCCAGTGCATGAATTGTGTGCACCGGGTGTCTAGTTTGTAAATAAAAGCTTATAGCAGCATTACTCACAATAGTCAAATGATGGAGAAAATGAAAATGTCCACCAACTGATGAATGAATAAACAAAGTATAATGTGCCCTTACAATATTATTCAGTCATAAAAATGAATGAAGTACTGATTTATGCTACAACATGGGTGAACCTTGAACATATGTTCATTGAAAAAGGCAGACAAAAAATGTCACATTTTATGATTCTTTTTTATATGAAATATCCAGAATAGGCAAATCTATAGAGGCAGAGAATAGATTACTGGTCACCTAGGGCTGGAAGGGATAGGAGGGATGACTAGAAGGTGATAGCTAAAAGGTATGGATTTGCCCTGGTCTGATGGCTCAGTTGGTTGGAGTGTTGTCCCATACACCCAAAGGTTGTTGGTCCATTCCTAGTCAGGGCACATACCTAGGTTGTGGGTTTGATTCCCACCTCGAGCCACTTACGGGAGTCATCAATATCTCTCTCTCTCTCTATCTCTCAAATCAATAAAAAAAAGTATCCTTGGGTGAGGACTGAAAAATAAATAAAAAATAAAGGATATGGATTTCTTTGGAGGGGGATGATAAAGATGGTGTAAAATTTATTGTGGTGATGGTTAAAGAACTCAATAAGTGGTTTTTGTACTCTAAAACATTGAATTGCACACTTTAGGTGAATTGTATAATATCTGAATTATATCTCAATAAAGCTGTCACCAAAAATATATATTATGAATGAAAAATATTTGTTTCTTCACATCATTTCCATCTTTTTTTCACACGCTGATAAAAGTACAAAATTCCCGCTCCTTAAAAGCAAAAAAAAAAAAAAAAAAAAAAAGTAAAAGTCATCTCTGCCAACTCCATACAGATTCCTAAGAGAGCAAGAATCCAATTTTTTTTGTTTTCTATGTGGTAGTGAATACCTGGCCACCAGGCTATACTATGCATCAGATTTGATTGCCTTGGGTTTTTTTTTTTTTTTGGTTGTTTTACACTTTGCTGCCTATCTCCCAGCTGAAATAATCTCTGATACTATTACCAATATGCTTGGCAAGTAACTTGCTCTTAGATCAAAGAAAATCCTCATTATTAAAAAAAGAAAAAGAAGGGTCAATAGGCAAAAGGAAAGAAAGCCCCCTACCTTTGCCTTTCATTTTGGCAAATATATATTAGTAAGATAAGGCTACTTCAATCTGTGTGTAACTTCCAAAGACAGCAGAAATGGACAATGCAATTTTAAAGATAACAAAATAGACTTCAGAGAAAATTCAGACTGGCCACATTGTGCTCTGCTTGAAAAGTTGCTAAAAGCTCAGTTATGATAGGCAGGTCCCCAGTGATATTCACCTCTTGGTACTCAAACCTACTGTAACTCCCTCCTCTTGGGTGTCAGGTGGACATACTGACTTTCTTTCAACATATAAAATACGCCAGAAGTAATGAGATGCGACTTCTGAGATAAGGTTACAAAAGACAGTGGCTTCCATCTTGGGCTCCCTCTTTCACTCTTTTGCTCCAAGGGAAGCCAGCTGCCATGCTGTGAGCGGCACCACGCAGAGGCCCACATGGTTAGGAAAGGATGTCCCCACGCAAACCCCAAGCAAGGACCTGGGCCTGGCAACAGCCATGTGGCTGAGCTTAGAAATGGGCTCTCTCCCAATTGAGCCTTGAGGTGGTGGCAGCCCAAGCAGACACTTGGTGGGAGCCTTAAGAGAAACCTGAGCCAGAGACATGCAGGTGAGCTGCACACCAATTTTTGACTCACAGACACTGAGATAATAAGATAACATACATTTGCTGTAAGGCTTTGAGGGTTGGGGTGATTTGATAAGTAGCAGGAGATGACTGATATAGCATGAAAAAGAAATAAAACCTCCCACACAATTAGCTACAAAATAAACTATCAGGATCCCTTTTTTTGGATTTTTTTTTACAATATACAAAATAATTAGCCATTTACATGCAATAAACATTAATATTTCAAGAAAAACTATTTTAAATATAATATTACATGCACGAAACAGTATTTCAAGGAAAAATATTTTAAATATACTAATATTACCAAAACTATACTAACATAGTATAATATCACAAAAGCTGTAAGAAATATTAAAAATCTGCAAATAACAGAATTACTTCTATTATATTCTAAATTTTTTTCCCTCTGGCTCTATTTTTGTTCATCAGTTTATGTTGTTCATTATATCCCACAAATGAGTGAGATCATGTGGTATTTATCTTTCTCTGACTGGCTTATTTCACTTAGCATAATGCTCTCCAGTTCCATCCATGCTGTTGCAAAGGGTAAGAGTTCCTTCTTTTTTACAGCAGTGTAATATTCCATTCTGTAGATGTACCAGTTTTCTAATTCAGTGGTCGCCAACCTTTCAGACCTCACGGACCACCGGTTGGCAACCAATGCTCCAAAAGTTTCCTTAAACCAGTGTTTGCCAATCTTTTGGACCTCATGGACCACCAGTGGGCCGCAGACCACAGGTTGGTGATTACTGATCCACTCATCTGCTGATGGGCACTTAGGCTGTTTCCAAATCTTAGCTATGGTGAATTGTGCTGCTATGAACATAGGGGTGCATATATCCTTTCTGATTGGTGTTTCTGGTTTCTTGGGATATATTCCTAGAAGTGGGATCACAGGGTCAAATGAGAGTTCCATTTTTAATTTTTTTGTGGAAACTCCATACTGTTCTCCACAGTGGTTGCATCAGTCTGCATTCCCACCAGCAGTGCATGAGGGTTCCTTTTTCTCCGCATCCTCTCCAGCACTTGTCATTTGTTGATTTGTTGATGATAGCCATTCTGACAGGTGTGAGATGGTACCTCATTGTCATTTTTATTTGCATCTCGGATTATTAGTGACTTTGAGCATGTTTTCATATGTCCCTTAACCTTCTGTATGTCCTCTTTCAAAAAGTGTCTATTTAGGTCCTTTGCCCATTTTTTTATTTGATTATCTCCCTTTTGTTAAGTGGTATGAGTTCCCTGTAAATTTTGAAGATTAAATGCTTATCTGAGATAACATTGGCAAATATGTTCTCCCATAAAGTGGGCTTTCTTGATGTTTTGTTGATGGTTTCTTTTGCTGTGCAGAAGCTTTTTATTTTGAGGTAGTCCCATTTGTTTATTTTCTCCTTAGTTTCCATTGCCCTAGGCGCTGCATCCGTAAAGATATTGCTATGACATATGTCTGCCATTTTTTAAATATTTGTATTGATTTCAGAGAGGAAGGATGAGGGATAGAGAGATAGAAACATCAATGATGAGAGAGAACCACTGATTGGCTGTCTCCTACACATCCCCAACTGGGGACTGGGCCTGCAACTCGAGCATGTGCCCTTGACTGGAATTGAACTTGGGACCCTTCAGTCCACAGGCCGACGCTCTATCCATTGAGCCAAACCAGCTAGGACTATGTTTGCCATTTTGCTGCCTATGGATTCTTCTAAGATTTTTATGGTTTTCTATCTTACGTTTAAGTCCTTTACCCATTTTGAGTTTATTTTTGTGTATGGTGTAAGTTGGTGGACTAGTTTCATTTTTTTTGCATGTATCTGTCCAATTTTCCCAACACCATTTATTGAAGAGACTGTGTTGACTGCATTGTATGCTCTTGCCTCCTTTGTCGAATATTAATTGAGCATAGTGGTTTGGGTCAATTTCTGGGTTTTCTCTTCTATTCCATTGGTCTGTATGTCTGTTCTTGTGCCAGTACCAGGCAGTTTTGAGATCAGTGGCTTTGTAATACAGCTTGATATCTGGTATTGTGTAGGTCCCTTACTTTTAAAGGTGAACTAGCACAATGGGAGAGAGACAGAGAGAGAGAGAGAGAGAGAGAGAGAGAGAGAGAGAGAGAGAGAGAGAGAAGAGAGAGAGAGGGAGAGAATGGGAACTAATTAACTTTAAGGATTTGGGAGACATGCTCTTACTTTCTGAACAACTATAATTCTTCAGAAACAGATCAGGAGAGAGGAGTTTGGCTCAGTCCTTATTTCTCTCTTCCAGTTTTGGGGGTGATCATCAGCCATTATGAGCCCCTTGTTGACTGAAGATTGAAATATTCAGTATTAGCCTTATTTAATGATAATATTAATTTTCTCCTTTTCTTAGAACTAACCAGTCACATTACAGGGACTGCCCTAGAAAATACCAGCACTTTATTTTGCCAGTTTCCATCCCTTTAAACAGAGGTGGTACAAAGCTGAGCCACAGTTTCCTTACTGTTGTCATGACAACACTCTTCCTTTTCAATACTTTATACTATATAAAGCCATTTATGTAATGTACAATGTTCTTAGGGTTGAGCACTTTTGAACATCATGTACACAGATCCCAACCTTCCATAAAGGGTGTTTGAACCTATGTGTATATACATGTTAAAATTTCACTATATAGTGATAACTAGAAAAAAATGCCATGTGGTGTGGTCAAAAAAGACCACATTTTAAAGTATTTTTCAAAATACATGTTTCTACCTTCAAGCATATCAAATGATAGTACATATCATGCAAAATTGACCATAATCAACTACAATACATAACAGTGCATCATAAATATTGGCATTCAGTTTCAGACCAAGAATGATTCCTTTCATATGCTTTACATTTTTTTGTTTCTTTGTGTTTGTTTGTTTGTTTTTAATCCTCACCCAAGGGTATTTTTCCATTGATTTTTAGATAGAGTGGAAGGGAGAAACATGGATGTTAGAAAGACACACTGATTGGTTGTCTCCCACATGCTTCCCGACGGGGGAGGGGGGAGGGGGCAATCGAACCTGCAACCCAGGTACGTGCCCTTGACTGGGAATTGAACCCAGGACCCTTTGATGCACCAACCAGTGCTTTACCACTGAGCAACACTGGCCAGTGCAGCTTTAAGTTTTTGATACCAGATAGACTACTGAATTCTGGCTACCCTTAACTTCAGTCACACCTTAAAGTTATAAGTGGAAGAAATTTTGATTTTTTTCCTCAATAAAAATTATGCTGAGCCCAAATTATTATGAAGTTTACATTTTAAGGGATGTTTCCTTAGATGTGCTCTGCAAGGGCTCACACACCAACTGATTGTGCTAAGTTCATCTGCTTTCCTTTTTTCCTTAATGTCAGTCGGTCCATGAAAAGGAAGCAAATGAGTGGAAGCACCTAAATTAATGCAGAGTCTGCGTGGCAGCAAATAAGCAGGCAGGGTACAAAGTCTAGGCAGAATGCTTGGTCTGGCTCATGTAAAGACGTGACTACCAGGTGTACCGGCTAATAATTGGGATTTTGTAATCAAAGAAAGCACGATAATTTCAAGAGAAACACCAAAAGTGCTTTATTCAAAGTAATGTCCATCGCTAGCTACACATTTCCCCATCTTTTAGGTAAGTTGTGGATACCGTCCTAATAGAACTTTTCTTGTTTTGAGGCAAACCATTCAGAGACCCAATTTTCCACTTCTTCCTACGTTTTGAAGTGCTGCTCAGAAAGTGCGTGTGCCATGGATCTGAACAAGGGGTAATCTGAAGGAGCAAGGTCTGGTGAATACAGCGGGTGGGTTAATACTTCCCAGGCAAGAGCTTTCAACGTGTCTTTAACTGGTTTTGAAGTATGTGATGGTGCGTTATCATGAAGCAAAATTACTTTGCCATGTCTTCTGGCACATTCTGGTCGTTATTACGATCAAAGCGTGGTTCAAATTGATTATTTGTTGTCGGTAGCGATCAGTATTAACGGTTTCACATGGTTTTAGAAGCTCATAATACACCACACCTTCCTGATCCCACCAAACGCAGAGCACTGTCTTCTTTCTGAAGTGATTTGGCCTTGCAGTCGATGTTGATGGTTGACCTGGATCAACCCATGATTTTGTGCATTTGGGATTCTCAAAATAAATCCACTTTTCATCGCCAGTCACAATTCGATGCAGAAAAAGACTTTTTTTTTTCGTGCCATTGAAGCATCATTTTCCTGATGACTTTTCAGTTTTCCATTTGTTTTTTGTTCAGTTGATGTGGCACCCATTTTCCTTCCTTTAAAATATTTCCCATTGCTTGTAAATGAGAGGAAATTGTTTGCTGAACAATGTTTAATCTTCCTGCAAGTTGTTTGAGTTTGACACGCATCTTTATCCAATAATGCTTGTAATTGTTGGTCTTCAAACTTTTTCGGTTGACCTGGGCATTCTTTGTCTTTCACGTCGAAATCATCACTTTTAAAGCATTTAAACCAACATTCACAAGTATCTTGAGATGGAGCATGTTCACCATAAGCTTCCCGAAGTACACAATAACTTTCGGCAGCACTTTTCTTCAAAATAATGTATTAAAACTTCCCACAAATGCTCTTTTTTTGGCATGAAATTCGACATTTTTAAGTGTAAAATATCTATGATGTTAACACCTTCAGAAAATTTGACATATAAAGTTTTGAAGCTAGCTGTCAATACAACAAAATAGCATACATATCAAATCGCATATATATCAACAAATGTGTAACTCCATCTATTGAAAAAATTCCGCATTAGTAACTGGTACACCTGAGCGCATGTTGAACAAGTCCTTTCACAGCGTGTGTGTGGTAGTTAGAGTTCTGTCGCGGGCAGCGATGCATTGTAACTTGTTGGTGGATCCAGATACAGACACCATGTCATTTACCATGTGCACCAGTCCCCTTTACAATCCTTTCCAAACCTATCCCTGATGGGAGCAGAACGGCGACCTTTCTCCCTTAGTTTTACACAAGTTCTGTGTTCTTATTCAGCATGGCTGTTTCACCGTCTCCCTCTATTTGACATGCGTACAACTTAAGGCAGTGATTTTTCCATTATTAAGAAGTATATATAAACGGATTTTTTTTGATATTGCAGATACTCCTAGTGAATTATGCATGGGTCTGCCAAGGAAGTTATAGTTATAATTCTGTCATCCCAAATACACTGTTCAACCAGGAGACCTGGACTGTTTTGAAAATATGCTGTGATTGTAAACCACTTTGGGATCCTTTAGGATGAAACACAATGTTTAATAATGTTACATCATATGAGAACAGGTCAGAGCAGGAATGATAACATATGAGGTGTTAATCATTTGATATTACTTCTAAATTATTCAAAGTGATTCCCAAGATAAATGTTATCTTCATTTTGATACCAAATCCATGGAGAATTGACAAGTGGAAAGCATCCTGCGGCTTTATAGCTCCCTGCCTTTTTTCTTCAGGTTCATAAGTCAATAGGAAGTTGGCTTGCTTCTTTACAAAAGACAGAATGACATCAGTAGATGTCACCCATGATATAAAACTTGGAACGTACCCCAGGGAAACAGATTCCCACCCTCCACCACCAGATACTCTTAAAATCCCCATAGTGGTCAACACACTGTTCTACCCTCTCTGTCTTTTACATGGACAGGAATTGCTTTCTTTCTTTAATTCAATGGAGATTTGGCGTTTTCTAAGGCAGCCCTCTGGGCCATTCTGAAAGCTTTCTCAAGATTGTATCATTTATTTGTTGGCCACAAAGAAATGCAAGCAAAAAGCCAAGCTGTAGGTAACAGCTACATATTATATCGGGAGGGCCCTGCCCTTCTGCTCAGCTCAGAGCCTGGTGTTTAGTTTTCATCTAGAGAATAAGCCGCTGTTACCCTTTGGTAAAGGGAAGCAAACTGAGGGAAAGGGGAGCAACTCTTTCAGGAAAGAGAAGAGAAAGATCAGTGAAACTCAGTTGTCTGCCTTCACCAGTTGGAGAGCAAGCTTTTATCTTCCCCTTCAAGGATACATATAGGAGTGTTCATCTTTTCTTTCAATCAGGTCAATGAAAATGTTCCTTGTTTTGCTAATGAGAATTCTGAAGACACAGCCAAATGAATTTGTCCATCATTTTGATGGTTAAAAGAAATATGCTTAAATGAAAGTGAGGGAGAATACAGCAAAAATAATCAAAACAAAATTTAGCATTTCAGCTTAGGAGGCAGCTCATATCGGTGGATTAAAGACTATTTTTAAAGTCCCGCCTATTATAAAAACTACCAACTTCTATGAAAGGTTTATTTCAAATGCTCAGTGAGGCTTCAAAGAACATAGCATCCAGCACAACATAGGCAGTCCACCTTACTGGATGCCTCAATCAATTAAGACACCAGATTTTAGTGTTTCACCAATACATTAAGTGATACTTTGCCTCAAACACGTGTATAAATCTGTGTCTATCTGCAAACTAATATACACTAATGGCATGTCTGTACAATTGAATTATATATGAACCATAGATAATTCTTCTCTTTACAACTGTACATGCTTCCAGGAAAACTCCACTTCTTTCTCTATTTGTCTTCCTTTTCAAAGACTATCCTCATGCTCTTCTTCCTTACGGTTTTATAGACTGATCTGTCTATATGTATGTGTTGTAGGAGAGAAACACTTGTCCCTTCTTCCCTTCCAGGTTGACAGGCCTAATAATTAAATTGACAAAAGATAGATTAACAGGAGGAAAACAAATTTAATTTTGTAGGAGAAACCAAGATGGTAGCATAGGTAAACACCGGAGTTTGCTGCCTTGAACAACCACTTCAAAAATACAGCTAAAAGACAGAACGGACATCCTCCAGAACCACAGGAAGGCTGGCTGAGTGGAAGTTCTACAACTAGGAGGAAGAGAAAAACATACTGAGACTCAGAGGAGGCGCAGTGCTGAAGTAAAATACTAAGGTGCGGAGTGCATGCAGAGCAGGCTGGCGGCTGAGGGCGCGGTTGTCGTTTTCAATCGGGAGGGAGTCTCAGGCTCTGAGCTCCAGTTCCGGGCAAGTATCTAGGGACCCAGACTCATACGGGAGAAGCGGGACTGTCTGGCATTGCTCAGAACCCTAGGGCAGCTTTCTCTCCCTGGGGCTTGCAGCAATTACTGGGACACTGAGAAGCAGAGCCTCTGAGGGCAAGTCTGAGAGCAGCCATAATGGCTAACCCTGCCCTGTTGATCCTGTGGGACCCCCCCCACCCCCCACCCAAGCCCTGCAGGGAGGCTTTGGCTGGATAGCCTCAGGCAAAGGCTAGATTAGCGCCTCCCTAGAGATCCAGGAGCCAGGAAGCCCAGAGGTCAGAGTGGGACCATCCAGTTTGCAGCTCTGTGGAACCATAAAAGACACACTCAGGGGGCAGACTCAGTGAGAACCAAAGCCCCATAGAAGCAAGTCTAGCCCCAGAGGGGTGTCTCCAGCACAGAAGTTCTCCCACTGCAGATACAGCTGATTCTCACAGCCAATTGTCCTGGAGGTCAATTCCTCACAGTGCTAACTACAACAATCAAGGCTTAACTACAACAAGACTGTGCACAAAGCCCACAAGGGAGTGCACCAAGAGTGTCTACCTCAGGTAATTGGGACACTTAGGACAGAAAGGCACTCTATCTACACAGCGAAGCATAAAAAATGCCGAGACAAAGAAACAGGACACAAACAACAGAATTGGAGGAAAGCAAACTGTTGGATATAGAGTTCAAAACCACACTTTTAAGGTCTTTAAAGAACTGTCTAGAAGCCGCCGATAAATTTAATAAGGCCCTCAAAAAGACTGGTGAGACGCCAATAAATGTAGTGAGATCCTCAAGAAATTTAATGAGACCCTCAATGTTGTGATAAAGAACCAAATAGTAACGAACTATAGAAATGATCCCTGAAAGTATAGTCTTTAAAGAACCAACTAGAAATTAAGCATACACTGACTGAAATAAAGAATATTATACAGACTCCCAACATCAGACCAGAGGATTGCAAGAATCAAGTCAAAGATTTGAAATACAAAGAAGCAAAAAACACCCAACCGGAAAAGCAAAATGAAAAAAGAATCCAAAAATATGAAGATAGTGTAAGGAGCCTCTGGGACAGCTTCAAGCGTACCAACATCTGAATTATAGGGGTGCCAGAAGATGAGAGAGAGCAAGATGTTTAAACCTATTTGAAGAAATAATGACAGAAAACTTCGCCTACCTGGTGAAAGAAAGAGACTTACAAGTCCAGGAAGCGCAGAGAACCCCAAACAAAAGGAATCCAAAGAGGACCACACCAAGACACATCATAATTAAAATGCCAAGAGCAAAAGACAAAGAGAGAATCCTAAAAGCAGCAAGAGAAAGAAAATCAGTTACCTACAAGGGAATACCCATACAACTGTCAGCTGACTTCTCAACAGAAACTATGCAGGCCAGAAGGGAGTGGCAAGAAATATTCAAAGTGATGAATACCAAGAACCTACAACCAAGACTACTTTATCCAGCAAAGCTATCATTCAGAAGTGAAGGCCAGATAAAGAGCTTCACAGATAAGGAAAAGCTAAAGGAGTTCATCACCACCAAACCAGTATTATATGAAATGCTGAAAGGTATCCTTTAAGAAGAGGAAGAAGAAGAAAAAGGTAAAGATACAAATTATGAACAACAAATACACATCTATCAACAAGTGAATCTAAAAATCAAGTGAATAAATAATCTGATGAACAGTATGAACTGGTGATTGTAATTGAATCAGGGACATAGAAAGGGAATGGACTGACTATTCTTGGGGGGGGGGGAAGGGGTGTGGGGGTGAGGGAAGAGATTGGACAACAATCGTGCACCTGTGGATGAGGACAGTGGGTGGGGAGTGAGGGCGGAGGGTGGGGTGGGAACTGGGTGGAGGGGAGTTATGGGGGGGGGGGGAAAGAGGAACAAATGTAATAATCTGAACAATAAAGATTTAATTGAAAATAAATAAATAAATATTAAACTCCTAAACAACCTTTCACTAAAAAAAAAAAAAAATTAATTTTGTATGTATGGGAGCTCATAGAAATATGAGACTCAAGGAAGTGACCAAAGCAGGCAACTTTTATACCATTTAGACAAAGAAACAATAATTTGTGAAGAATTGACAAGATAAGGGGGTTGGGCTTAGGGTAATAAACTGATGAAAAAGTAACAAAATTTGTTAGTACAGCCTTCTTGACCCTAAATACCCTATCTTTGGTGATAAGAATGCCTTTTCCCCTTTTAGTACAGGGCAGGTACCTTTCACATGGGAAACTTATGTCCTGTTTCCAGGGAGACAAAAGAGGGTAAGGTGTTTTTTTGTTTTGTTGTGTTTGTGCGCGTGTGTGTGTGTGTGTGTGTGTGTGTGTGTGTGTTTTGCACTGGCTATTTCTTAAGTAACGTTAATTCACAATAATCAATATGCCAAAGTGGCATATTTTGCTCCCACTCAATGTCTCCCACTATACTAGAAACTTTTTAAAAGAAAGGGTACATTTTATTTTGCTTTCTATTCTTATCACTTCTGCTTTAGCATAACACCCTGTGTTTAACTCTATTATTCTGTATTTTGTTTGTTTTTTAAATTGTTGTTGTTGTTTTTGTTTTTGTGTTTTTTGAGAGAGAGAAACATCGATTTGTTGTTCTGCTTACGCATGCGTCATTGGTCATTGGTTGGTTCTTGTATGTGCCCTGACTGGGGATCTAACCCACAACCTTGGTGTACCGGGATGATGCTCTAATCAACTGAGCTACTCAGCCAGGACCTCATTCTGCCTTTCAATTGCTCATTTTCTTAGAGAGGGACAGCATTCTTATGATTTGAACCTTTAAATTCAACCATTTTGGATCATCTTCATTATGTGAGTCAATAAATACAAACAAGTTGGAATTGAGTTTTCTGTCCCTTGCAACACAAATACTCTTCATAAACTTGATATTGATATCTAGAAGAGTGATATTGGAAAGTAACAGATCCCAAAAGTAGAATTGCTAATTGCAATTGGAATGTGGGACACTAGATTCTTCTGCCTCCAGCTGTGGAATTGGCAAGCTCGATTTTACTAATACAGTAGCTTATTAAACAGCCCATATTGCATCTTAGGATTCAGATATTGGGCTGACCAAAGTTTAGGAACTTGATATAACTACTTCAGGATATTGGATTTCACTGACGACTGCTTTTGACCTTAAATAACTGCCTATCAGGAGAATAAATGCTGTGGTCCAAGCTGATGAGTCTGAAAGCAGACCTGGGAGAAAATAGAGATACTTTCTGCTTTTAGCCAGCAAAACAAAAGGTTGACAGGCAGATAATCATGAATCTTCCCAGGTTGGAAGTGCTGTATACTCTGCTCCAAGCTAAACATTATAAATAAACTTGGGAGGACAGCAGATATAAAAGGAGGAAAAACTGGTGCTCATACCCTAGTTCCCCACTAAGGACCGT
Organism: Myotis daubentonii; assembly: GCF_963259705.1. Taxonomy (NCBI): domain Eukaryota; kingdom Metazoa; phylum Chordata; class Mammalia; order Chiroptera; family Vespertilionidae; genus Myotis; species Myotis daubentonii. The sequence goes on along the minus strand of NC_081861.1, from coordinate 63,817,942 downwards.
ATCCTGTGTATTCCCTGTGTGACAAAGGGCACAATTACCTGCATTTTAAATAACATTCCATTAGAATTCTGCCTCGGGCAGGGGGCAGATTAACTGTATCTCCACCACACCCCACCCGACTTGAGCAGTCCCCCCTTATCCATGAGGTATCTATGTCCCAAGATCCCAGTGGATGCCTGGAATTGCAGGTAGTACCAAACCTTATATATACTATGTTTTTTCCTATACATACATACCTATGATAAATGTTAATTTATAAATTAGCACAGTATGAAATTAACAACAATAACTAATAATAAAATAGAACAATGATAACAATATCTCTCTCTATATAAACCCTAATATGCAAATAGGCCAAACAGTGGAACAACCGAACAACCAGTCGCTATGACAAGCACAGACCATCAGGGGGCGTGCATGGAACATGGCGGGTGTCGACAGCAGGTGGCAGAGCGCAGAACATGGTGGGCGTTGGCTGTGGCGGGATGATGAGCGAGGGTGCCAGACCAAGGAGGTGCCGATTGCTGTCATTGGGGCGAGCCTCTGGTGGTTACTGAAAATTCTTTGCTCCTGCACACCTGCTGCCAACGCCAGCCCCACTCCCACCCACTGCTGGCACTGGAACCACAGCTCACACCTGCTGCTGGCACCGGCCCCAGTCGCTCTGCGCTGTCAGCAGATGCGAGTGGGGCCTGCACTGTCAGTGCTTGGGAGCAGCAGCGGCGGGACTGGGGCTGCTGGCAGACAGGGGACCTGGGGCTGTGGTGGGAGGGGCTGGGTGGGGGCACGGAGGATGGGCCAAGACCTGCCCCTATGCCCACTGCAGCCTCACAGCCCATAGTTCCTTTTGAGGGGCATGAATTCGTGCACTGGGTCCCTAGTACTGTAATGAAAGTTACGTGAATGTGGTCTGTCTCTTTGAAAGCATCTTATTGCACTGTACTCAACCTTTTCACTTAAAGGAAGCACTTTACAGCTTCTCTTTGGCAAATCTGAATTGCCAGAATCACTATTCTTGTGCTTTGGGGCTTTTATTAAGTAAAATAAGGGTTACTTGAACACAAACACTGTGATACCTCAACATTCAATCTGATAACCCAGATGGCTACTAAGTGACTAACTGGAGGGGAGGGTATACAGCAGTGATGGCGAACCTTTTGAGCTCAGAGTGTCAGCATTTTGAAAAACCCTAACTTAACTCTGGTGCCGTGTCACATATAGAAATTTTTGATATTTGCAACCATAGTAAAACAAAGATGTATATTTTTGATATTTACTTTATATATTTAAATGCCATTTAACAAAGAAAAATCAACCAAAAAAATGAGTTCGCGTGTCACCTCTGACACACGTGTCATAGGTTCGCCATCACTGGTATACAGTGTGGATTCATTTGGCAAAGGAATGAATCCACAGAGCAGGACGCACAGAGCAGGAAGGCACTAGATTTCATCACACTACTCAGACGTGCAATGTAAAACTTATCAATTGTTTATTTCTAGATTTTCCGTGTAATATTTTTGAACTATGGTTGACTGTGGGTAACTGAAACTGTGGAAAGTGAAACTGGATAAGGATGGCCTATTAGATTACTTGTATTGTCCCAAGAAATAGCAAGATGGAGATGCCATTTAACATCTGGGCTGGGGCAATGGGCAGAGCAGCTTGGTCTGTTGCTTAAAGGCAGAGACTTTGCAGCCCAGATTCAAGGACTGTGACTCAAAGAAATATGTATCTTTAGTTACCAGCCTATAAAACTGACCAAATGTAAATTGGCAAAAAGCTGATTAAGATTTTAAAAGGAATGGATGGATAGTCTGCCTGAAAATTAGCCAAAACAGTGCAAAGCTGCGCCAAGGGATAAAAAGACATCTGAATAGCATTGATGGAACCCCTTAGATTTTCCCTTTAAATGAATGAACATATTCCTTTTTTTAAAAAAAAAATGTTTGATGTAGATTTCCATCACTTGAAAGTATGAGTCCTAACTAACGCAAGGCTAAGGGGAATGGGAAGGAAATGAAACTGTATTGAGAACTTACGATATGCCAGACACTGTGCTAGGTGCTTTCCACTATATTCTTTTTTATCCTCACCCAAAGCATGAGGATATATTCCATTGATTTTTAAAGTGAGAGAAGGGAAGGAGGAGGAGGGAGAGAGAGAGAGAGAGAGAGAGAGAGAGAGAGAGAGAGAGAGAGAGAGAGAGAGGTGATAGAGACACATTGATTGATTGCCTCCTACACACTCCCTGATGGGGGTGGGGTGGGGATTGGGAGATTGGGATGGAACTCAGGTACATGCCCTTGATGGGGACTCGCACCCACAGCCCTCTAGTACACAGGCTGGTGCTCTAACCACTAAGAATGCTGGCCAGGGAGCTTTCCAATATTCTTAATGTTCCCAATAACCCTGTGAGGTATAATATCTCCCCTCATTTTGTTTAAAAGAAATTGAGGTTCAGAGACAAGTATACATTAAGTGTCCATGTCCACATGGTTACTAAGTGGTAGATTAACTATTTAACCCTTCTGTTTGATGCTAAAACCAATACTATTTTTATTATGCCATACTCTTCTTCAATAGAATGGGTATTATAATAGTGCTTGCTTCATAGGATTCTTGCAAATGCTGGGTACATAGTAAGTGCTAAATAGGTAAATGAAATACAAAAGGATAAAATAAATGAATAGACAAATGGTGGAGCGAGGGGTCCCTCCTTAACATGAGAATTTAATATAATCTATGAATGATGTGCTGTTTGATCCTGGCAAATCCTCTGATGCCTAATGACCTCCATTATTTAAAATCCGTAATCAGAAGATGGCTATATTCACTCAATAGCTTAAAAGTGCTTACAATTATAAACATTTAAAATATAAAAGCTACAGAGAGAGTAGATTCATTTGCCTTTTCCTCAGCAAGGCTAAAAAAATTATGTGTATTATAAAAAACATTATTTGGACATTGTAATTATTTTACAGTCCCCAGCTGAGAATTTTTAGCATGAATATTATAAACTAAGAAACATTAAGTACATGATTTTTGTAATGAGATTTCTCACTTAATGTACAGTAGCTCCCCTTATCCACAGGGGACACATTTCAAGATCCCCAATGAATGCCTAAATCTACAGATAGTACCAAACCCTATGTATACCATGTTTTTTTCCTATACATACACAGCTGTGATAAAGTTTAACAGCAATGGCTAATAATAAAATAGAACTATAATAATATACTATGATAACACTTATGTAAATACGCTCTCTCTATCTCTCTCCCTCCTTCTCTCTATCTCTCTCTAGTAATTTTTATATTTTTCGGTCCAAACTTTCTCCTGAACCTGTGAGCCATCCCGTGCAGTCAGTGCTCGGTGTCACGGGTTTCAGGGCAGCCCTCCTGAAGTCTCCCTACAGGCTCAGTGCTTTCTGGTGCAACACGTTGCCGTCACCCAGCACACGTTTGTTTTCTGTCCATGCCTTCCACCCCCCGATGTAACGCATCTCCGCCTACTAGTAAACTAAGCACTTAGCGTGCACAGTGGCCGGAACTTTGGCAGTTTAAGGTGCGACACCAAAACTAGTTAGATTTCTTTTTCCTTCATCATTTTGTGGATACGCTGGGTGAAGGGAAGGTTCAAGTCCCGGGAGGGGCCGAGCAGGACTGTGAGATGTCATCACGCTACTCAGAACGGCATGCGATTTAAAAAGTGTGAATTGTCTATTTCTGGAATTTTCCATCTGATATTTTTGGACCATGGTTGACTACAAGTAATTAAAACCATGAAAAACAAAATCCTGGAGATCCGACTCCTGTGTGACTCTAGGCATTTGACTTGAACTTGCTGCAGTCTCAACTGGAATCTGTTTGAAAATGTAAGCGACATTAACTGTGCTTTGCAGTTTCAAGCTAAAAAATAAATTATTCATAATGAGTTAATTATTATCTCAGTGTACCATCATTCCTATTTTAAAATGATATTCAAAAGATTAAATAGCCAGAAATTTAATCATAATTTGCATACACTAGTTTTGAAATTAAGCAACAGTCTCTTGATTAATGCAAAATTACAAAATCCTCCAGATGAAAGATAACCTTGAACCACGATACAGATAGAAAAACAATTTCCCTTTTTAAAAAAGCTAACGACCACTCCCGGTTGCTTGAGGACATTTTACAATTTATTTCAATAAATTGCCTCGCATTCCCTTTCCTATGAAAAGAGGAAAAAATGTGGCTCTAATTCCATGTGGGCCTTTGATTTTGAGCACATGAAGGATTGAGTTTAAATAATTGTCTGAGTTCAGGCCTCTGCTCTCTTTCCCCTCAATATATAGGTGCTTGCTACTCACTCAATCTTCCAGACACAAAACAGTGACTGATGTGCCGTGCCCCCCTCCAAATTACTCAGACGGGCACAGACGGGAAACTCCCAGATCATCACAGTAATTATGTCCTCCCTGAAGCCAGTGTGAAGCATAATGGCTTAACAGCCTACTATGAACTCAGGCATCTCTGTTTCCTCCAGTCTCCAAAGCAAGCCTCTGTGATAACCAAGACTTCAGATGCAAACCAAGAAGCAAGGACCAGACTTTACAAGTAGGAGACACAACAGCCCTTTCACCGTGAAAACAAGGAATATATATAGAGTGACCCCCTCAAAATGTTTGCACACTTTAACAGCTGATAGCTCAATTTTGAAAATGAAATGTATTTTAATAAACACTGCCTTTATAATTATTCAAAGTGTGTGTATACATTTTTGGGATACCCTATATATAATGTTATGTAATATTTAATATATTATGACAAAACAATATTCAAAGTACGTATATACAATTTTGGGGGACACCCTATATATTGATGTAAAAACTATGTGATTTCTCATATTTAGTTTAGGAAACAGATTATATTTTACTCTCATACTTCTTCCTGCACAGAAATACACATAACGATAACATATTGAGAAATTATATAAAATTAAACCATTTAATTTTACAAGTATATTTTTTTATTCCTTGGTTGAACATGTGACAGATCACAATCAAGCCTACCTATTGTAATTTATCACTTAACACAAGAAATGTATTTAACCAAAATATATTACAAATGCAAAGTGTTAGTGTCCGAAGACTAATATTTTCCTATTAACATTTTATACTTTATCTTAGCCTTGACAAAATATCCCATACTACTTTTTTCAAAAACAAAACATGTTTGCTGTGATTCTAAGCAAATAGTGTCTAGACATCAAAAGAAAAGTTTTTTCCTAATCTTTCCACTTTTTAAAAGACTCAGAGAATTTACTGGAGAGGAAGAGAAGACTAGATGAAACTTTTAACATTTTTAAAGCTATATGTTCCCATTTCTTGACAGATAAAGTGACAATAAATAAGATCTGCATCCTGTGATCAATAGAAATATAGAGGTTAGAGTTTTACTATTTTTCTCTTGCCTTTAAAAAATAAATAGAGCTTGCCAATGACTTCATTACACACAGCCCTTCAAGGTAAGCGTAATAGAATTCTAGTTTCCTGGCACACTGCGATGGCAGGTTAGGTAAGTAAAAGATGACACTGAATTAAAGAATTTATTCCTTTACAGGAACTCAATTATAGTCTTCTCTGGTATTTTCCTAAATCAAATCCAGTGCTACATCTTGAGTTAAAATTCTCATACACTCCCTTAGCACAGAGGTACAAAAGGGTTTCTCCACCCTCCTCTTTGATTTTCCTCTTCATCCAGAACAAAATCCAACCCAAGATTTTTCACAAGAGCTATATAAAAAAAACACACAAAAAACAATCGCTAGAATACTCAAATATTGCCAAGTCCTCCAGTGTTCTAAGGCCACTCTTTCATTTAATATCCAACTATAAAATGACTTAAATCACCATTGTTCATGCAATAATAAGTCCAGCACCCTCCCTAAAATCTAAGGATTCCTAGGATGGGGTTGGTGGCTAGAGAGTGAAATCTCATCCCAAAATACACCCCCCCCCAAATGATTTCTCAGTCCCCTTATGATCCTAGGTCTGAAAGCTGCTGACCTCTGATCTCCCCGCTTTGCAAGCCCTATCTCTCCCATACAGCACTTCCTCCTTGATTCGCCAAAGTGACCCTGATACGTGCGGTATGGAGTTCAAGAAAGTTTGCTGAATCAAACCAAGCTAACATGAGATGGGGAATTTAAAAAAAGTCAAACCGGAGAAATGTCAAACCAGAAGCCTAAAAAAGTGACAATGAAGACAGAGGCGCAGCTCAGAAAGTGTAAGAGAGATGTTCTTTGCCTTCAAGCAGTATCTATATAGCGTATTAGGACATTTGGAAACATACCTGAGCACACTTAGGCTCAAGCCGGGACCTTTGTTATATATTTTATGTCTTTTCAGGATGGTGTTTTTTCCTTTAATAAACCCAGTGATCAGAGATCTGTCAAAGTAAATAGGAAACCAGAGAGTAACCAGGTAGCATGTGTTGTGCTTCATACCTGGCCAGGTGATTGAAGACCTGTCTGCAGGGAAGAACTGAACCGGAAGTGGACAGGGAGGGATAATATTTTCAGAAGGTTTGACTGAGGGGGAGCTGTATGTTCCTATTGTCTAGCGAGATGTCCAATATCTGCCAATCATTACACATGAATCAGTAAGAAGAAAGATTGGTCAGCCAGATCAATGCACCTGTGTGATGATAATCTGATTTCTGATCAGAATTCTCTTGCTCTACAAGAAGCCATTTTCAATAGGGGAGGCTAGGGGACTGTCTAGGGTGGGGGGGGGTGGGAATGGACACATATGTAATACCCTTTGTAATACTTTAAGCAATAAAAAAAATTTTTTTTTTGAAAAAAAAAGAAGAAGCCATTTTCAAATGAAGTGTTACTATTTTGTCTTCCTGATTTTATTCCTTGTTCCTTAGAGTCAAAGAAGTGCTTGCTACAAGGGTAAAATTTTCTTAAATATTCAGTTAACTGAGAATTCAAACAACTGCCGGATCCTAATTGTAAATAGAAAAAGTGGCAAAGAAAGGACATCTTAACATTGGAAAGTAGAAATATGTAACCAGAGTTAGGAAAACAGATATAGAAATAGGCAAGACTCAAAAAAAGAATATTTCAGGCACCCTTGTAATCTACTTAGATATTTCAGTGTTTGACCTTGAAGCAATTTCTGGCAAGTTAAATGGCATAATTTCCTAGAATATCATAGTGGATAGATCCATTAGCCTGATGACCCTCACTTGGCATTTTCAAAGAAATTTACTGCTGGTAGTGATAAGGTTGTGAACACTGAAAGTTGCCTGGCTGATGAAAATCCTATTTGAAAAAAAAAAATCTAGGCAGATTTCACTTAGGAGTTACACCAAATGCACTCACACACCCATACTGTTAAAATGTATACTTTTTAAAAATATGCATTAAGGTCTGAGGATATCATGGGCATTACAAATTCTATTTCATCTATGAAATTACTTTCGATCCATCAGAAATATTTTGAGACCTACTATGTGCAAGCCATATGCTAGATACTTAGGGAAACACAAAGATGACTAAGAGAGTCTCCCCTTCTGTCTTGTAACAGAAATAAGACAATTAGGCAAATAACTATAGCAGAATAAGTAAGTACTAAATCAAGTTACAAATACTCAATTAGAAGAGTACAGGAAAAGAAGGGATTGATTCTGACTAACAAGGATTTTTTTTTTTGCGGGGGGGAGGGGGGGCCTTAATTGAGGTGAGAATTGACTCATAGAAACCAAATTAAGCCACACCCTTTCTAGAATCAAAGAAGAATCCTCATCCTTTAGCTCAGTGGTTCTCAACCTTGGCTGCACATTAGAATCACCTGGGAATCTTTTTAAAATCCTGATTTCTGGGGCTCATCCTCTGGAAATTCTGTTTCTTTGTTACTAATGTTGTGGCCTCACCCCATAACAAAGAAACAGAATTTCTGGAGGATGAGGCCCAGAAATCAGGATTTTAAAAAAATTCCCAGGTGATTCTAATGTGCAGCAAAGGTTGAGAACCACTGCTTTAGCTGGATTTAATACACAATGGGAAATCTGCTCAGAGACTCTGCATTCTATAAAGGAAGAACTGCTACTAATGAAACAAAAGAGCTTTTGGCCATGTCATCATGTATCATACAACCTAAAATGCTATTAGTGAATAATATCTGTTCTCATGGGAATTGCAACATTACAAAAGTATGAAATGGCATTCAAGATGAATGATGCCATGGCTCTTAGTTGTAGAAAAATAACATTCGAATACTGTTTAGAGGAGCAGGAGGACATAAATATTCTATTGCTAGAGAGATGTCCTATTGCGTGGAACAGGAGTACTTTGGTTGGCTCAAACATAACTGAAATGCACCCTTCCCCCAAGACTACCAATTATTTTGCTCTTATTCCATAATTCCTAGTAACCTTTTGATTACTAATGTAATCATTTACCATAATATGGGAAAGAAAATTATTTTAAGGATAATCTTTGAACTTCTTGGGGGCAGGGACCATACACTGGTTAGTATAGATCAATAGTGCTTGATGACTGGCAAAATTGCAAATTCACAAAACTTTCAAAATCACAGTTCTAAGTACCAGCAAGGTAACACTGACCCTTGTTAGTGAACTCTTACGCATCTGACCAGACTCGCAACTTTACCTCTTATATTCTTATTTTCCAAAATAAAAGAAAGCCAGTAAAAAATTATGGAAGACCAAGACAGGCACCATCCCTGTTTTTTTGAAGCCAATTTATTCATTAGGCATGATAAACATAGTGCCTAGTTCCCACAATATATTTTAGGGCTCCATAAAAAATGTTTTAATTTTTTTAAATGAGAAAGAAAAAAATGAATATAGTCCTGGCTCAATTTTATTAGTCTTTATACCAATGCAGTCTAAAATGTAATTTTAATATTTTCATGGAGAAAGAGGCCCATGAAGACAAATATTGCTAGGGCTCATTAAAAAATAATGTGGCCTGGCCGGTGTGGCTCAGTGGTTGAGCTATGAACCAGGAACCAAGAGGCCACTGGTTCGATTCCTGGTCTGGGCACATGGCAGGGTTGCAGGCTTGATCCCCTGAGGGGGTTGTGCAGGAGGCAGCCAATCAAGGATGTTTCTCTCTCATCGATGTTTTTATCTCTCTGCTGGGGTCCAACCCCAGCAGGTCCAGAGGTCCCCAAAGGTGTGGACAGAGTAGGCGAAGAAGGAATGACATGGAGACAGCGTTCAGTTCATCAGCAGCCTAGCCAGGATCTCTAGCCAGGATCTCCAGCAAGTTCTGGTCTGGATCTCCAGCAAAGTTCTGGTTAGGATCTCCAGCCAGGTTCTGTGTCCATGTTTTCTTGCTAGGTTCTCCAGGTTCTCCATTCCAAGTTCTGTAGCCATGTTCCCTCGCTAGGTTCTCCAGCCAGGTTCTATGTCCATGTTCTCTTGCTAGATTCTCCAGCCAGGTTCAGTCACCAGGTTCTAGTCAGGTTCTCTTGCCATGTTCTATCCAGGTTCTGTAGCCAGGTTCTGTCTCTAGGTTCTTCAGCCAGGTTCTCTCGCTAGGTTCTGTCTCTAGGTTCTGTGGCCAGTTTCTATACAGGATCTTTTGCCATGTTCTCTCGCTAGGTTCTGTCTCTAGGTTCTGTGTAGGTTCTGTCTCTAGGTTCTGTGTAGGTTCTGTCTCTAGGTTCTGTGTAGGTTCTGTGTCTAGGTTCTGTGTAGGTTCTGTGTGTCTAGGTTCTGTCTTCTAAGTTCTGTGTCCTGTTGTCTTGTTACATCTGTATTTATACCAGTTGATTCCAATCCTATCAATCTCTATTCCAAAGGTTAGGGCGTTTCTTATCTCCATTCCAAGGAGTAAAGATTATGTAGCTTAAGCATGATTGTTCGTAGTTAAAGTGATTAATTACCCGCCTGGCACTTAGTTAAGGGGTTTTATTCCCTCCTTAACTTCAGGGGAAAATCCCTACCTGGGGAAACAACCTTTCTCAGAGAGGTGACTTTGGTTAAAACACATAGTGCCAAGAAGGTGAGCAAACATATTCAGAACAGTATGCCATATACGCCAGGTCCCTTGAAACAGCAAGGATGGACCGGCTCCCGGCATCTCTCTATCCCTCTTCCTTCCTCTCTCTAAAAAATCAATAAAATATATTTTTTAAAAAGATAATGTGGGCCTATTTGTTTACCTTCTATTAGAAAAGACTGGCAAATAATTAAAGAAAATGTAACACAGTTTGAAAGTACCGAGATCAGGTAAGTGCAGGGTGCTCCATCCTGAGAGGTCATGCAGGGTTTCTCAAAAGCCTCAGAAGAAACAGGAAGGAGGAAAATCACTAGAGCAGGAACGCGCACAGATCTAAAAGCACCTGAGGTCAGGATGAGTGGGGAAACGGCCAGGTACCTTCAGACCCTTGGAGCAGTGGTTCTCAACTCAAGGAGATTTTTGCCTCCCAGAGGACAAGTGGCAATGCCCAGAGCACTTTTAGTTGTCACAAACAGAAAGGAATGCTACCACATCTAGTGGGTGGAGGCCGGAATGCTGCTAAATATCCTACAAAGTATTGGCCAGCCCCCCACCCAGGAATTATCCTGCCCCAAATATCAACCGTGCTAAGGCTGAGAAACCTGCATTAGAGAACTAGAATCAGATATTTTTAATTTTCCCACCCAGGAATTATCCTGCCCCAAATATCAACCGTGCTAAGGCTGAGAAACCTGCATTAGAGAACTAGAATCAGATATTTTTAATTTTGAGCCTTTTCCAATTTGATAGCTTGTTGCTTAGATTTACATTTCTAAGGAGCTTAAACATTTAAATATACTTATTAACTCTTACAGTTATTTTTATTAACTAGTATATGTTCTATTTATATCCTTTGGAGATTTTTCAACTTGTTACTGATCTGATGCTTGGTGTCCTAGAAGAAATCTTTACATATTATAGATAGAAAACCTGTGTGTCATATATGTTGCAAATATTTCCCTTATTTTATCATTTTCCTGGATGCTTTATTTTTTCTTTCTGTGCAGTTTCTAACTTTTATGTAATCAATAGTATTCTCATTTTTCACATTTTCTGCCTTTATATTATAAAAGCTGTTTTCAACCCAAATTGCATAAACAGATTGTTTTACTACAATGTGATAAACAGTATAGTACAACAGCATGTCCCATGTCAACAGTGTGGAGGCACAAAAAAGTGGTCATTTAAAATGGCAGAAGAGGAAGAATTAATTTTTTTATTGTCCTATGTATTCTAAGTACCTAGAAAAGTGACTGACACATAAAAGGCTACCAATAAATATTCATTAAATGTTGAATGAATAAATAAGTGGCATTGAATTGGCCATATAATTGCAGTTTATGAAATAGCATAAAATATTTATACTTGCAAACGTCCTTTGCAGAAATTGGATAATGAGTAGAAGAGATCATAGAGTTTTGTATTTCTCCTAGTTTATCCACTTCAAAGCTATATCTGAATCTAGGGCTCCCGGCACTCAAAGTCATCCTAGGAATGTGCATCAGGCTTAGGACTGATCCAGATGACCTTGGAGATAGCTATGCATCTCCAGATCCTCTTCTCAACCCAAATTGACTTGTATTTTTGTTTTGAAAAGAAAAGAGTATTCTCATTTCCCCCTAGATACACACACATGCCCATATGCATATAAAGTAAAAAGGGAAAGCTCCTCTAGCCCCCACCCTACTTCCCAGGGGCTTGATGTATCTATCCTTCCATTTTTTAAAATATTTTTTTATTAACTTTAGAGAGGAAGGGAAAGGGAGAGATAGAAACATCAATGATGAGAGAGAATCATTGATTGGCTGCCTCTTGCATGCCCCCCACTGGGTATCTGAGCCTGCAACCCAGGCATATGCTCTTGACCAGAATCCAACCCGGGACCCTTTTAGTCCACAGGCCTATGCTCTACCCACTGAGCAAAACCATCTAGGGCTATCCTTCCATTTTTAAAATGGATTTGTGATAGGTATGAATCTGTTCCCAATTGCTTGGGTACAAGAAATACCACATTTTTCTCTTTTTGTTTTTTTTTAAATTAAATTCAACTTGGTTCTGAGTATTCACATTGTTAGCTGACAGGACACTCACTACCAGTAGTTATTAGAGCTTCCTTCTCTATCAGATCCTATAGGAACCTCAAAGCTTACTAAGTCACAGGAAAATGAGAGAGAAGGGGCTCTTAGTTGGTAGTTGCCATCATTACTGATGATTCTGCTACCCAATAATGCCATTGAATTCTGGTTTTCTGCCATCTACCAGGTGCCATCGCTTTGTAGGGTATATGGCAGGAAGCAGGGTGATGCATCTATTTACCCCAGGAGATCCTCACTGGCCCTTTAAAGGCAAGACACTGGTCATTTTGATCAGTCCCTGGTATATACCTCCCCCAACAGTAGTACTGCCACCTGCCCAACTACAGCTTCAAGGTAACGCTTCCTCTGCCGCAATACTCACTCACCAATTTGACAGCAAGTGTAAACCTTTATCTGCCCTTGCCTTCTAGGGCAACTCCAGACTTTCCCAATAAAGACCTGGATAGGTGTTACTGCTTGTTTGCTTTAGGAGTGGTTTTAATTTATGAATTTTCTTCTAGGGCTGCTCCTATTACAGAAATAAAAGGAGGGGGGGAAGAAATGAGAGAGAGAGAGAGAGAGAGAGAGGTAGGGAGAGAAAGGAAGGAAGGGGAAAGGGAGGGAGAGAGAGGAATGAAAGAAACAAGGAAGGAAGGAAAGATAGATGAATGGAAGAATGAAGGGAATGAAGAAAGAAAATGCTGTTAATTTTATTTACCCTTCCACTTCCCATCTCTAAGACAGCAATTCATTCTTAGAAATGAATTGGCTTCAGGCCAAGCAAGATAAGTTTAGCTCTCAAGGAGTCGTACTCATCAGTAGATCAACAAAAACTACAAGTGCTGGTGATGATGTGGAGAGAGGGGAATCCTCACACACTGTTGGTGGGGTCGATAATTGGTGCAGCCACTATGGAAAATAGTACAGAGGTTCCTCAAAAAATTAAAAATATAACTGCCTTATAACCCAGAAATTCCACTTCTGGATATTTATCCAAAGAAATAGAAAATACCAATTTGAAAAGATATGCACCCCTAAGTTCATTACAGCATTATTTACAATAGCCAAGGTATGGGAGCAACGTGTGTCCATCAATAGGCCAATGAATAAAGAAAATGTGGTACATATACACAACGGAATACTACTCAGCCATCAAAAGAGTGGACTCTTGCCCTGGCCGGCTTGGCTCAGTGGATAGAGCGTCAGCCTGCGGACTGAAGGGTCCCGGATTCGATTCCAGCCAAGGGCACATGCTGGGGTTGAGGGCTTGATCCCCAGTAGGGGGCGTGCAGGAGACAGCCAATTAATGATTCTCTCATCATTGATGTTTCTCTCCCCTCTCCCTCTCTGAAATCAATAAAGAAATATATATATATATATATATATATATATATATATATATATATATATATATATATATATATATATAATATGTTTTAAAAAAAGAGTGGACTCTTCCCAATAGTTGCAACGTGGATGGGCCTGGGGAGTATTATGCTCAGTGAAGGAAGTCAGTCAGAGAAAGACAAATACCACATGATCTCACTTAGATGTGGAGCCTGAAAAACAACATGAACCAACAAACAAAACCGAAACAAACTGATAGGTGCAGAGAATAAGCTGATAGTCACCAGATGGGAGGGGGATCGTCAGGGCTGGGTGGAAAATGTGAAGAGAATTAAGAATTACAAACTGGCAGTTACAAAATAGTCACAGGGATATAAAGCACAGCATAGGGAATATCATCAATAACCTTGTAATAACTACCTATGGTGTCAGGTGGGTACTAGTCTTATCAAGATGGTCAATTCATAAGGTATGTAAATGTCTAATCACTATGCTGTATACCTGAAGCTGATACAGTATTGTATGTCAACTGTAATTGAAAAATAATTTTTGTAAAAGTACAATCTATAATAATAAAAGGGTAATATGTTAATTAGACTGGACATCATTGCAGACGTCCTTCCAGATGAAGCCGGCACTAGAGGGAAACCCGGGTTCCAGGGTGCTGGAGAGAAGCTGGTGCTAGCAGCTGACAGAAGGAAGGCCTACTCTTGCACAAATTTCATGCATTGGGCCTCTAGTATATTATAATTCACAAAAAAATCCTCATGTACGTATTTAAAATCTATTCAAAGAAAAGAGCTCAGAAGGTAACAAAATGTTTCCATCTACTTGCCAGGTCCTCTAGATATAATGCTCACTAATTTTGACAGGCCATTGCAATCATTTCTCTTTTCTCTCTCATGTTGGCAATGACCCAAATGCTTTTTGATTGCTGAAAAGGATAAGATCATGTGACCTGCTAGGAGATTTTCAATCAATGAAAAAAGAACAGCAGGCACAAATGTCTGGAGTTTATCAAACACTGGAGCAGCAACTTAAAATTTGATTAGAGTGGATTTCCACTTAAAATGACAACATCAAGCTACTGTATTATTGGAAAACCATTACAAGTAAGGATGAAGCAAAGCATGAACTACTTTAGGAGGAGAATACTTTAGAATCCTTTAGCAAAAAAAAAATCCTTTAGCAATAAATGGAAAAAGTTATTTTATGAAGTCTTCCCAAGGCTTTGCTTTTCTGAAAATACTCAGAGTTTCAGTAACTTTAACATGAATTAAAATATTTTTTCAATGATGTTCTGATGCTAATGTTGCATCAAACTTATTGACATAGTTTTTCAATCCCAGAGTATTAGCTCTATGATCCCTTTGTCATTTAGACTGTCGAGTTTGGATTAATTGCACTGAAAGTTATGATTGGAAAAGGTGTGGTAAGTATTCTGTCATTTTAAAGGAGAAAAGGCCCCTTTTCAGGGAAATGAATCAAGTATCTTATTTAGATTAGTTGGTGCATTACAGAGATTGTGGGGAAATGTTATTAAACATTTGATGATATATAAACAATCAGTCCTCACATCTTTGAAGTAGCTAAACGAATCACACACACACACACACACACACACACACACACACACACTCAAAAATATCTTTGAGGAGAAAGTACTTGCCAATACCCATAAGCAATCATAGCAACTTCCTTTTTTCTGTTTAGGAGTCAGAGCAGACCTCCTCATGACCTATTCTTAAGAATTACTGACTCAGAGGTAAGCTAATAGTCTTAGTAAGAAGTTAATTTTAGTAAGTTAATTCATCGCTCTAGATCGTTGTCTTCTCGTCTATAAAATGGGGATGATAAAAATAAACTACCAATCTACTAGTCCTTGAAGCTCATGAAAGGCTGAGATGAGATGGGGTATGTAACACTTATTCGCCAAATATAAAGCTATTTTTTCATCTATTCCATATTTGTTTAGCCAAGAAATGTACTCAGTGCTCAAGATATACAAATGAGTTTAACAGTCATTGTTCTCATGGGTCAATAACAAGGTGTTAAGTCATTCGGCTGACCCATTTGAGCACCTAATATTATGGCAGTCACTGTGGGAAGTGAGGAGATTATAAAGATGAAAGACTGGGTCCTTACTCTCAAGAAGCACACAGTCAAAGCAAGAGGGATGCCCATAAACCAACAACCACAAAATAGTACAATAAATGCCGTAGTACAGAAGAAAAGAGGAAAGGCTTACATGCATTTCTATTCATTTGTAATGTGCTCGCCTGTAATTAGATGGCCACTGTCATCAGAGCAGACTTGAATATGCTCTTTGGACTTGCACTGTTATGTTCCCTATATGTGTGGTTAACTGAGAAAGAAATGAGCATACTTTACACTCAACTATCCATTTTATGATTAAAAAACAGAAATCTTTGTTAAAATAGGTTAAGCACCGACATTAAAGAGTAAAACAGATAGTGATCCCAGGCAAGTTTGTAAAAAGACATTAACTCCTAAGTACAATTTGTTATCTCTCTCACTAATGGGTACAAGTGGTGTTTATGGCAGATCCACAATTTTTGCACTGTAGTCCTCATGACCAAAATATCTTTTTCTTGTTGGAAAACATCTTAAGTAGAACTGCTCTTATTAATTACACACTTTAATCTTCCTTGAAATATTTAAAGCAAAATAAATTTAAAACTCCAACTAGAAACATATAAGGTTCATCAAGGAAACTTCTACCCTAAGCACTTTAACTGACATGAGATATTGTTGTGTGTGAGCTCTTTTTTAAAAAAATAAAGTATTAAGTTTTCCCAAGATAGCATCCCATGGGAGCTGGGAAATTTATTTTTAAAGGCTATAATTTTTTTTCTTTAATGTGCTGCTATAATTCTAAGACAGCAGTGTCTCTCTGGGGGGGGGGGGGTGGAAATAGCGTTCAAGTGGCTGCCATCTGTATAGCCCCATCCCAAATGATAGGAACAAGCTGGTTCGGAGGCTGAATGACAAATATTATGAATTTCAAACCAATCTAAACCTGCCATTCTTTTCAGCGCGGATGCTCAAGAAATCATTTAAAACATTTGATAACCGTGTCATTGCACACCTTGAGAGGTGGATGATTTCAGGGATTACAATGACCTGAGAAACACAGAACCATTTGCCTCACAGAAGCTATTTCGATTTGAAGACCTCTTCATCACAACCCTGAAAGTTCATCTTACATCATTTATCTCCTTATGCTTGGAGCTGCCATGAGAGCTGCCGCGCGGCCATTACCTCGGCCTGTTGTACTGACAGGTCGTGCAGGAGCATTAGTATGATCGGCTGTGGCATGTACGGAAACTTCTGAGAAGAGAGGTTAAATCCTACAGGGAGCAGGGTTTGGGGAACAAATGATTTAGCAACAGGAAGAAATCAGTTAGCCAGCAAAGCAGCAGGACTGAATAGGTATTTAACTCTTCAGGGAAACATCCAGCTATGTATCAAGGTCAAGAAAAAGCAGATCAATTAGAGTAGATATTTAAAGGCACTTAATATTTCATGATGCTGATATTTAAAGAGAAAGGACAAAGAATTCATCTTTTCTGTGTGCCATTAATTTATAAATATTCTGCAATTAAAATAAAGTTTTTCAGAGAATTAACGTCCTTTTATCATCTTTCTTTTTTGAAGCATATTTCTTATTTGATTTGTTTTTAATAATTGAAGTACATTAGAGCACACCATTTAAAATGCTTCTTCATTTAACCCCAAAGTAATTAAATCAGCAATAGGCATGTATTATGGATAACTTTATCAATCAATGTCAGCATTTCAAATGTTTGAAATTGTGCAGTAATATCCAAGATAATGATTTCAGAAATACAGGAGAGACATCGTGATTTTTAATGTGTATTATGACATTTATGAAATGTTAAGGAGAAAAAAAATGAGAAAGAAAAAAATGGAAAATGAGCTATTAAAGGTATGCATGTCAATTTTATGGAGTGGTTCAAGATTAGTGTTTTATTCAGAATAATAATTTTATTATTATTTTATAATCCTCAGACCAATAGACCAGACTCCACTTCAGAGCGTTCAGATAACATTTTTCTAATTTAAGGTTTCTCTCTGCTTAGAGTTTACTTATCTGAAAAATAAGACTTGTAACAATTGCAAGTTTTATCTATTTTTACCTCACCAGTAATAGCCTCCAAAGATTTCTTGCCTTTAGGGGCTTGATTGTTTCTTCCAAGACTTGAGTTATCAAAGTTTCAAATTGTTCCCTGGGATATGAGGGGATAATTAGATAACTGCACTCAAAATCTGCATTCAATGGCAATGATTTTATTTCAAGTTTTAAAAGAAGTAAAACAGCAGTTATCTCATTAGAAGTTCATTGGATATGACTTTATCAAAAAGCGAGTTGTTTCAGGGGTCATTTTATTTTTTATGAGAAGCCTGATTCATTCTAAAATCCAAAAGGCATAAATCTATACCCGTCCAAATTCTCAAGTATATTTGTAAGAAAAAAAAAAGTTTTTTGTGTGTGTTGAATTGGTTTCAACATAAGAATTATTGTTTTAGAAAATTCTGCTTCTGTCTTTTATATACAATTATATTTTAGAAAGGTGATATATGTAGTCATCTTTGTATATATCTGTATATCATCTTTCTATACAATGTGTTATTATTATAAACTTAGGATATCAAGGATATTTTCACTCTTTAAAGCATTTTGTTGATCTCTTGAATAATAAAGTGAAACTGAAGTTTATATTATTTCATCACCACCCCCTTTTTTTCTATTTCTGTACTCAACATGAATCATTTATTCAATAGCCATTTTTGCTAAACATTGTGTAACACCAAAGAAGTGTAATGCGTAATCTTTGCCCTCAAAGACACACACACTCTCTAGAAAGTCAAGACACATATACCATTAGGAGAAAACAAATGATTAAGTGCCAACATGCATAATATGGCAGGTGTTATAACAGAACATTTTTTTAAAAACAATGAGATTCATGTTTACTGAAATGTATGTAGAAGATTTCACAGAAGTGATGGGACTTGACGGGGTCTAAGGGATGTTGGATGAAGCTAAAATGAGGGGAGAAGTTCTGCACAAAGAAGAGTAAAGAAACAAAAGAATGAACATGATCAAGAGAGTGAATGGAGACTGGTTTCCATTGTGGAATGACCTTGATGGGCAGTAGGGAAAGATAAAGTTGGAAATGAATTGGGTTCCAATTATGGAAGAACTCAAATAATAAAGGGGAGAGTTTAGAGTCGGTATTGTTTGGTTTGGACTAGGCTAACAGTGGGCGTGGGATAAAAAGTTTGAGTATAAGAAGCCTAGGGGAGGAAGTATCAGTAGGGCCTTTACCCATTTGTTTTAGCAAGCATTTGTAGAGTATCGTGCATTTGGTGAAATATTCTGAGGAGCAAAGGATTTTAAGATGGCTTTAGGCTTTGAGATTTCAGAAAGGAATGTGTTTATATTAACAGAAATTTTACTGTACCTTCTGGGCCCTTTAGAAATAAGACTCAAACTCCCAAATTGAGCCAAATAAGAAGGATGGTGAAAGAGGTTAACCAAATCTGTGTAATTAGTTCCTGAACTGGCGTTCAATTCCATTGTGCTTTCTGTTGCCTTTGAATAGTTCAGTTTCCAAACCTTTTTGTTTCCAGCTCCTTTCCTGCCTCATCTCTCCAATCTCCCAGACTTCAGCTGGTTACTTTCTTTCCAGATGCTGTTCCCTCTTGGACATTTAGATCACCTGAGGCAAAGCCTAAATCATCTTTCTTTTTCTCACTTGCACTGGGGGGGGGGGGGCAGGGAATTGACTTGGAGAAAAATTAGGAGGTTTAGAAAGAACGATTGGGGTAGAGGAGGAAAGGTGATCAATTTGACTGTGATTATATTGATTTTGTAATGATAGTGGGATTCATGGTCATATGCATGATTCCTGACAGACTGTTGGAAATAGCAAATGAGAAATTAAGGTGGGAGACAAGGTTGGAATGCATATTTGGGAGTCTTCACCAATGGCAACTGAAGGTCTCTCAGAGGCACTGAGGAGTGCTCCCCTCTCCTTACCCCACATGGGCATCAGTGGCAAGGAGAGAGCTCTAAGTATCATTCAAGGTCAAGTAATAATGCTTTGTCTTATTTCATTAAGTCCTTGCAACAAGTCTATGAGGTAGGAAGGTGAGGCAGATTGCATATAATTTCTCATTAGGATTTTTTTCTCATTGGATCACGAATTTGATTCACATTAACATTTATATATATTTATCCTAGACTGATTTCTTCTAAGGCCCCATTATTTTCATGACTGGTCAGATTATTCCTAAAATCAGCTGATTCTGCTGTCTTTCCTATCAGCATGCACAGTCTTGCTCTCATAAATAACTGTGATTAGAAAAATTGCATATGTTAAAAAAAGAAGTCCAGATTGAAGAAATGTGCTCTACAACACACAGATCCTCTATTCAGCTAAAAATAAAGCAAATACGTAAGGGAAAGCATGAAGGAGAAAAAGGCTTGTTATTCTTTGAGGGATATGTTTTGAAACCATTGGTAACTGTGCCTGGAAAAACAACAGACTGTGAAAGAAATCTATCTTTTTATTCTTTATATACTAATTTTCTACTGAACAAACACACTGTATTTGAGTTCTTAAATTTAAAAAAAAAATTATTTTGTAGGCCCTGGCCAGGTAGCTCAGTTGGTTAGAGTGTCATCTCGATGCACCAAGGATGCAGGTTCTTTCTCTGGTCAGGACACATACAAGAATCAACCAGTGGATGCATAAGTAAGTGGAACAACATCTCTCTCTCTCTCTCTCTCTCTCTCTCAAATCAATCAATAAAATTTTTTTAATCATTTTGTTATATATCATCAAGCAGAGCCATAAATATAAATTCCAAAGGATGACAGAACATTCAGTAACTATAAGGCATTGATGGAGAATTGGAAACAGAGAACTCGTATTCACTCCTGTGGATTATCGGATCATAGAATTGAAAGGGATTTGAAAAAAATCATGTAGTTGAGGCACCTTTGTTTTAAAGAAGAAACTGCAACTCTGAGAGATTCTGAAAAGTTTAAGGTCATATAGCATGTAGCTAGTGGAGCTCAGTTTTGAATCAAGTTCACCTGACTTCCAGTTCGGTGCTCATTCCACTACTTGTAATCCCCTACCGTGACTGACTGAATGAATCCAAAAGTAATTGAGTTCTTACTACGCGTTTACCAATGTGGCATGTGTTAAAGGGGAAGCTAAAGTTTTTTTTTAAAAAAAAACATGGTTTTAAAAATTTAAGATATTGACCCTGTTGCCAGGACCTTTAAAATTGATGTGAAGGTAGCCTACAAGGAGAAGTTAAAAGGGAGGAGTATCAAATGTTCGATGGCAGCAGGGCGTGACTAGGGAAGATAAAAGGGTAGGTCAGAGGAATTTGCTCCGATGCTACCAGACACGGCTGTGCCGAGCCATTCTTTGACAAGGCCTGTGTCATCACCGATATACCAGGAGGAAAAGGACACTCTATATTCACTTTCCTCACAGGGTACATAGAGAGTTAAGGTTTGCTAAGGAATTTTCAATCCTGTCTCCCAAAATAGGCTGTGTTTACTCTTGCTGTGAATTTATTAAAATTCCTGTCAAAGTATTAAAAAGTAGTTTGCTCAGCTTTAAGATCTTAGATCTCACCAACATAGGATAAATATTATAGTCTCCTTTTTATAGGAAACAGCATGTAACTCCAGAAAAATGTCAAGTGAATTTTGAACAGAAGTCCTCACTGAGGCGGAAGTATTTAGTGCCCAAATCATTTTAAATTAATAGTTAATTTAAAAATAAAAATATGGGCAAGTTTTATTTATAATTATTTAAATAAAATAATTGTGTTGCAGATATTAAACCTAAAAATGTATATAACCTGTTTCAAGAAAAAATTATACCATCTATTGAGGAATTTTTTGTTGTTGTTAATCCTCACCTGAGGATTTTTTTCATTGACTTTTAAAATTTTGAGTAAGTGAAAGGGAGGGAGGGGGAGAGAGAGAGAAACATTGATGTGAGACACATCAATTGGTTTCGTTCCACACGTGCCCCAACCGGCCCGGGGATCGAACCTGCAACCCAGGTATGTATGTGCCCTTAACCAGGAATCAAACCTGCAACCCTTCAGTGCACAGGCTGATGCAACCAGTGAGAAACACCAGCCAGGGCTATTGAAGAATTTTAAAATGCATGTTTCCATTGCCATTGAGTCGGTTTTTATTATAATATGCCTTTTTTTGTCTTTACTTTTTCCATATGTTTTGTTCACGGCTGTTTCCCTAGGGCCTACAACTATTCTGGCACATAGTAGGCACTCTATAAATATTAGTTTAATTTTTCCATATCAGGCTCTTTTCTCTCACTAACTATATTAACATTTTATCTTGATTGTTGCTTAGGCCACAAGGGCTACACAAAGAGACTAACAGCAATTTGAAAACATACTTTCAAAGTCATTGCATAAACAATGCTAAAATTAGATATAGTCCTGTGGAAAAATAAAAGCATTTCTCTTCCTCATGTGGAAAAATTAGGAATTAAAACTGGCGAGACCTTTCAGAGCCTCAGTGTGAATGAGAATAACCAAAAAAAAAAAAAAGTCCCCATGAAACAGACTAAGAGGATCAAGAACCACTTTTATCACTAGCCCCCAGAAAAACAAGTGAATAAACAGAACCAAAAAAAAACGGTAAATGCTGTTCCCCAACAACAGAAAACTGAAATTGTGAGGTGGCTCCCCACTGACATCCCTTACCTGCTTGGCTTAAAACAAATTAGAGGCAAAGCAATTGAGTTAAGAGCGCTAGTGTTGGAGTCAGACCAGGATATGCGTTCCAGTTCTGTACCCTCCCAGGTGTGAGAATTTCAGGGTCACTGTGACATTGGAGACAATGTCAATAAATAGCAGCTTTCAGTAAGTATAGCTTTTTCAGCTTCTTAAGTTATAATTAGATTGTAGACATGTAAATTTAGATTGTAGACAACTGTGCTGTATTTAGTCCCAATAAGGCATTTTTTCTGCCTAAAGCAAATATCCACACCACAGGTGACATAAATGTGTCAGTAAAACTTGTTGGAAGATTTTTAAGCAAAACTTTTATCACACCAATAAAATTCTTCAAGTCCATGCAAACAAACATTGCTAAAGTCCAATCAATTGTTCAAAAAGTAAATATGAAATGAATGCCTACTATGTGCCAGATGCTTTGTAAGACACTAAGGATACCACAATGAGGGAGGTTTGATCCTTGTCCTTAAGCAGCTAATAGTTTGGTGGGAGATGACTCATAAACATTTATAAAAGGGTAATAAGGAGGTGCACTGTTTTAAACTCAATGTGTCATTTGCCAGAAAAGAACTTGAGGTAAGAAATGGGTCTAAGTACCCTTGGTCCCACTTCTCATAGCCCTACTAACCACAGTTGGAGATGTCAAGTAGGTCACCACTAAAATGCAGACTGTCTAAAGTCCCTGAAACAATCACATTTAGAAAACAGAACAGAGTCCATATGTCCAACTAATGAATTCACTTACTCCTTAAAAGATTAAAAGTAAGAGCTAACATAAAATGAACATTTCTATAGAGTGTATAATTTACAAAGGGCCTTACTTTATATAACCTCATTTGCTTCTCTAAATCCATGAGTTAAGCAGGCCTTGGCACATTTTATAGGTAAGGAAACAGGTTTCAAAAAGTGAGTGAGGTGGAGAAACTAAGATGGAGGCATAGGGAAACACCGAAATTGCTGCCTCCTACAACAACTTCAAAATACAATAAAAAGACAAAATGAACATCATCCAAAACTTACAGGAAGGCTGGTGGAGTGGAAATTCTACAACTAGAAGGAAAGAGAAAAGCACATTGAGGGTCAGGAGCTGCAGAAGTAAAGTGCAAAGGTACAGAGGCTCAAGAGTGCGCGGAAAGGGGCTGGTACCTGAGGACACGGCTGTCTTTTTGAATCGGGAGGGAGTCACAAGCTCCCGACTGCTCTGAACTCTGGTTCCGGGAAGTCTCTGGGGACCCAGGACTCATACGGGGAGAAACTGGACTGTCTGGCAGTGGGCAGAACTCGGAACTCAAGGGCAGCTTTCCCTCAGAGTTGCTAGCAGCGATTACCGATTACCAGGACACTGAGATGCACGGACCCTTAGGGCAGGGCTGAGAATCCGCCATAGTTCCTTGCTCCGCCCTTTGATTCCCTGAGACCCCGCCCCACCAAGGCTGCTGCAGAGGCTTTTGCATATGAATGCCCTGGCCCTTTGCAACTTGAAAATTACCTAACAAACTGCAGCTGGGCCACAGACCCAGAACTTCCAAGAAAAGGCCCAAGGCCCCACAGCAGCTTGCATTGCTTCACAGCTGGGCCTCATCAGGGCACCTCCAAACTCCAGAAAAGGAAGGGGAATCTGCAGTTCTCTTCATAGCTCCTGCTGGGTAACCTCCAAGAGCCAGGGTACCCAGTGGTCAGAGGGGGACCATCCGGATTACAACTCCTCAGATCCATAAGGGACACACCCAGGGGGCAGACTCAGTGAGCACCAAAGCCCCACTGAAGCAAGTCTTGCCCCAGAAGGGTGTCTTCAGCACAGAAGTTCTCCCACTGCAGACACAGCCGATTCTCACTGCCAATTGGCCTGGAGGTCAATTCCTCCCAGTGATCCTACAACAATCAAGGCATAACTACAACAAGACTGTGCACAAAGCCCACAAGGGGGTGCACCAAGAGTGTCCACCTCAGGTAACGGGGGAAGCTGAGCCACTGGGCCCTACAGGACACCTAGCATACAAAACCACTCTACCAACACAGGGAAGCATAAAAAATGCGGAGACAAAGAAACAGGTCACAAATGACAGAAATGGAGGAAAGCAAACGACTGGATATAGAGTTCAAAACCACGTTTATAAGGTTTTTCAAGAATTTTATGGAAACCGCCGATAAATTTAGTGAGACCCTCAAGAAATCTAGTGAGACCCTCGAGGATATGAAAAAGGACCAACTAGAAATTAAGCATACACTGACTGAAAAAAAGAATAATATACAGAGATCCAACAGCAGACAAGAGGATCCCAAGAATCAAGTCAAAGATTTGAAATACAAAGAAACAAAAAATACCCAACCGAAAAAGAAAAAAGAAAAAAGATTCCAAAAATATGAAGACAGTGTAAGGAGCCTCTGGGACAACTTCAAGCGTACTAACATCAGAATTATAGGGGTACCAGAAGAAGAGAGAGGGCAAGATATTGAAAACCTATTTGAAGAAATAATGACAGAAAACTTCCCCTACCTGGTGAAAGAAATAGACTTACAAGTCCAGGAAGCGCAGAGAACCCCAAACAAAAGGAACCCAAAGAGGACCACACCAAGACACATCATAATTAAAATGCCAAGAGCAAAAGACAAAGAGAGAATCTTAAAAGCAGCAAGAGAAAGAAAGTCAGTTACCTACAAGGGAGTACCCATACGACTGTCAACTCATTTCTCAACAGAAACCATGCAGGCCAGAAGAGAGTGGCAAGAAATATTCAAAGTGATGAATAGCAAGAACCTACAACCAAGATTACTTTATCCAGCAAAGCTATGATTCAGAATTGAAGGTCAGATAAAGAGCTTCACAGATAAGAAAAAGCTAAAGGAGTTCATTACAACCAAACCAGCATTATATGAAATGCTGAAAGGTATTCTTTAAGAAGAGGAAGAAGAAAAAGGAACTCTTACCATTTGCCACAGCATGGATGGAACTGGAGAGCGGATAAATACCACATGATCTCACTCATTTGTGGAATATAATGAACAACATAAACTGATGAACATGGACTGATCCAGAGACGGAGAGGCATTGATTGGACTGTCGGGCCTTGGAGGGAAGGTAGGGGAGGGTGGCGGTAAGGGTGAAAGATCAACCAAAGGACTTATATGCAAGCATATAGGCTTAACCAATGGACACGGACAACGGGGGGCGGGCGTGAGGGCATGAGCGGAGGGGGGGGGGTAGGGGGTAACGTGGGGATAAGGACACATATGTAATATCTTAATCAATAAAAAATATATTAAAAAAAAAAGTGAGTGAGTTGACCGGTGTGGCTCAGAGGTTAAGCGTTGGACTATGAACCCGGAGGTCATGGTTCAGTTCCCGGTCAGGGCACATGCCCAGGTTGTGGGCTGGATCCCCAGTGTGGGGCATGCAGGGAGTAGCCAATCAATGATTCTCTCTCATGGTTAATGTTTCCATCTCTCTCTCTCTCTCTCTCTCTCTCTCTCTCTCTCTCTCTCTCCCTTCCTCTCTAAAATGAATAAAAATGTATTTTTATAAAAAGTGAATGAGGCAATTGACTAGTTATGACACACTAGGAAATAAGAGCAGGTGCACTTGAGGATTGGAAAAATAAATGCCCAAAAGATAGAAGTCAGATGGGATCAAATTAAAGAAAAAAAAAACTGGAAGGAAAGATGGGAGGGAGGGAGGGAGGGAGGGAGGGAGGGAGGGAGGGAGGGAGGGAGGGAGGGAGAGGGAGAGAGATGCACAGGAGAGGCTCCTGGTGAGTAGGGCTTCAGGAGTGCTTCTAGAGCAAAGATTGCAGAGCATGAGCTACCAAATGATAACAGACTTGAGCCCTGCAGAATGAGCAGCCAGGACATTTGACCGCCATGCAATGCCCCTACCATGACCGGAGAGAGGGCTCTGTAAACATTATAAGCACTGAGACACTGGGAAATGGAGTCAGAGCTGTCATCCCAGAGGAGCTACTTGCATGTCTCAAACTGTAGAAAAGTTAAAACAGGGTAAAATGACCTTTGGACTGAGCCTAAAACAACCTTGAGCCTTGAAGAACTGTTCGCAAGGATAACAAGCAAGTAGATATGACTACCGCACTGAAAATTAAAAACATTGTTGAGAATTAAAATCACAGCTAGCTATCTGCACCAATAAAAATGCCTTCCTTCTATTGATGTCATTCTTCCCACTTCCATTTCTCATAAATACCCCTTGCTTTTGTCTCCAAATTGGAACACCATTTGGGCTTCTGCCTGAATCAGTGTTTCCAGAATAGCAATTCTTTTTTATCTCAAATAAATACTTGTTGCCTCTCAGTTTGGCCTTTTATTTTTAGGTTAACAGCTCTCACCCAACCATGCTGGCACTCTGGTCTCAGACTTTCAGTCTCCAGAATTGTGAGAAATAAATTTCTGTTGTATTTTAGCCACCATATCTGTGGTATTTTGTTATAGCAGATAACCTATTAGAACAGTGGTTCTCAACCTTCCTAATGCCGTGACCCTTTGATACAGTTCCTCATGTTGTGGTGACCCCCAATTTCATTGTTACAAATTGAACATAATTAAAGCATAGTGATTAATCACAAAAACAATATGTAATTATATAGGTGTTTTCCGATGGTCTTAGGCAACCCCTGTGAAAGGGTCGTTCAACCCCCAAAGGGGTCGCGACCCACAGGTTGAGAACCGCTGTATTAGAAGGATTGAACACAATAATTGAAATCCCTTCCTACATACCTAAGAGACAGCTCAAACTCAACCTGTCTGAACCCAAACTCTTGATCTCCCCAGACCTACTCTACCTACAGCCTGCTTCATTTCAGCAGATGGCAATTTCATCTTTTTCAGGCCCTAAAACTTTTCAAGTTATTATTTTTTAAATTTTTTTTTATTGAAATAAGTGCATATATCAGAAGTATAATGCTTCAAGAATTTTTCACAAATTGAACAAATGCCCAAGATCAAGAAATGTAACCAGCCCAAGATCAAGAAACAGAAATATAACAATACCCCAGACACCTTCCTTAGACTGTCCACTTCTAGTCATTAGCTCCACCTCAATAAAACTAATGTGTGTCTCAGAATGCAATGCAGGAGAACAACAAGGAAGAAAGGATGGGAGATAGAGAATATATATCTGGAAATTACAACATTCATCTACTCTCAGGGCCAAATGAAAAAGAAGAGATAGAAAGAATAGGTAGGAAGGAATAGACAAAGCAATAATAAAAGAACATTTCCCAGAACTAAAGAAAGACATTAGATTTAAAAGGCCCATCAGGTGTCAAGCAGGATGTATGAATAAAGACCCATACCCAGTCACATTGTGGTGAAATTTCAGAACACAATAGAGAAAAAAAACTCTCAACAGTTTCCAGAAAGTAAAACATTGAGCTAACGAAACAAGAATCAGTGACATCTGAATCAATGCAACCTGAATTGTCATAGGTAATATTGTGTAGGAAGAAGATGGAATAATATTGAAAATAAGAAAATAAGATCTTCTTGAAGGTTCTTGATCATGTTTATATTTGTATACATTATAGAAAAATATATTAAAATGGCTGTATTCCAAAACAAGAATTGTCCATAATCCCATCAGCTAACCAAGTCAATATTTTCACTTAGCCAGGTTTCCTTCTAATCATTGTTTATTTTATATTTATTTATTTATTAATTATTTTTATTGAATTCAGAGAGGAATGTAGAGGGAGAGAGAGAAACATCAATGATGGGAGAGAATCATTGATTGGCTGCCTCCTGCATATCCCCCACTGGGGATTGAGCCTGCAACCCAGGCATGTGCCCTTGAGCAGAATTGAAGCCAGGACCCTTCAGTCCACAGGCTGACGCTCTATCCACAAGCCAAACAAGCCAGGGCAACAGTCATTGTTTATATGCATATTCAAATTTTACATATTTGTAATAGCACTAAAGGTAAAAATTATATTCTACAGGTTTGCTTTATAATATATAGCATGAGAATTGCTTGATTTGGTAGCCTTTCTTTATTTCTTCTCTGCCCCTATCATCTCTTCCCCAATATCTTCCTCCACTACTCATGGTAACAGTATCATTCCTTCTGTTTTTATTATTCCCACCCCCCAAAAAAAATAATTTCTCAACTCTTCTCGCTTATTTTCTCTACCTCTTAAAAAATTGCAATCAGTCTGTCAAACTCCATCACACATTTCCTGTGGGCTTTAACTGAAACTACATAGGACTTAGAGATTAATTTAATGAGAACTGCCATCATTAGAAAATTGAGAGTTTCCATCTAGGACCATGGCATGTATCTCCATTTATTCAAGTTGTCTTTTGTGTAGAGAAACTACTAGTTTCGCTGTCACAGACATTTGTGAAGACAATTTGGCCATGTCTATTACAGTAAAAATGCATGCATCCTATGGATCAGCAGTTCCTTCTCAACAACTCTGGAGAAATAGGCATATTCAAACATGTCCTACAGTATTCTCTATAGTAGCAAAAAAAAAAAAAAAAAGAAAGGAAATAACCTAAATGTTCATCAATAGGGAGATGAACAAAGAACATATTACCTGGCAACCTGCTAAATGGAAGAAGATGTTTGCAAATTATATATTCAATAAGGGGTTAATATCCAATATATATATTAAAAAATCATGCAACTCAACACACACACACACACACACACAGACACACACACAAATCTGATTTTAAAATGGACATATTTGTAATACTTTTAACAACAAAGAATTTAATTTAAAAAAATAAAACACTACTTTGGAATTCTCAACTAGAAAATAAATAAATAAATAGTCAGATGACCTCAACAAACATATATATGGCATAGTGATTAAGGCTCCGAAGGCACAGGTTTGAATCCTGCCTTTGCTACTCACCAGCTTCACCATCTTAAACACACCTGATACTCAGCTTCACTGTTATTTTTCTGATTTGTATAATTTGAATAGGATTGTAGGGAGGTTTAAATGAATTAACTGGTGCCAAGTCCTTAAAGCAGTGCTTGGTAAAGAGTAATTGCCCTCTATGTTAGCTATTATTGTTATGAATATTATTAGTCTTAGTTCAATTCAACAAATATTCATTAACTAGCCACCATGAAGCAGAGGCTCTGCTAACCTTTGTAATCCGGAAGTGACTGAGAATTAGTTCCCACCTGGAAAAGCTTACACAATGTACAATAGTCCACAATGTCAATACCACGTAGAAATAAGTGCTTTGAAAGGATAATCGTAGGGTGCTGAGAACATACTGAGGAGGCTCACTCAACACAGTCTTGGGAACGGAAGGATGGGAGAGTAGGACATTCTGACATGGGGAAACTCTAAGAACTTTCTCTCCATTCCCTTTTTTTCTCTAAAGGAGAGAAAGTCCTTGGTAGATTATTTATTTCTCTGCAAACTTAAAGGTGGCCCACCAAAAATTGTTACCACAAAATTTTCTGCTTACAGCTTAAGGTTGGCAACCAAGAGTAACCACTGAGACATGACAAGGCTGTTCCGCAGATTGAGTTGTGAAAAAAATTCAAATCTTGCTGTAAACCTCACAGGGAATCAACTCTGTTCCACAGGGTGCCAGCCCTTCATAACATAGTTTCCACATTCAGGGAGTATTTCATGGAAAGTTTCCAAAGATTGTTTCACAACAAACATCTCAATCCCCACGAAGGATTCAAGATCATATAATCTCAAGATAAACATGAGTCACCACGGCATCTCTATTAAAACAAATGAAAAAGGCATGACAATGGCTTGTATGAACTAGAGTAAATTATCTAGGAACTATTAATTAGGCTGCCTTCTAACTGTAGTTCACAATCTTACAAGGTTCAGATTGAATATTCAAAAAAGAAAGAGAAAATCTGATACTGGTTAAAACACCAACCTGTAAGACTGCAATGGATTAAAGGAATAAGGAATGCTTTCCGACTAATTCAGTAAGAACTGCCCTCTCCAGGGCAAGCAAAAGTAAGAGATTTCCTGCCCATACGAGCTCACAGTTTAGTCAGAAAAACAAAGAGCATGCACAGTAAATAGAATGCTATCAGGTCTTAAACAATATAAGTTTAAGTATAGCTTTGAGCAAGTGGAATTTTAGCTGGATTTTGAACAAGGATTACATATCCCTTATAAAAAAAACTTGTAATGGCTTCTCATTGTTGACAGAATAAAGCTGTTCTTCTCACTTTAACCCACATACCATATCCCAACCGTAATCCTCTTGTCCAGCCTGAATGGCTTAAGCAGCATGCCTCAACTTTCCCATCTGGAATACTTTTCTGTACAAATCCTAACCATAGGTAATGAGATTAATCCCATCTCTTCCATGAAACCTCCCAGTTATGGCACCTATGCCTTCTTCCTCCACCTATTTTGCAGTCTACATTCTGATATTTCTTGGCAACCTCTCCCTCTACCACATGAACTTGGTCACAAATGAGGAAAATTTACCAACAGATCAGACCAGAAATATGCAAAGCCACCTTATATGGTCAAAATGACTCACAGGCTTCCAAGAGTTGACTGAATGCTAATTGAATAAGGAAAGCAAGGCTTGAGCAAAAAGGGGCTAAGAAATCTCAAACGCTAAACTGGCTTTGTCCAAATAGCGCTTTCCCGGGGAGGGGGAAGCTTGAGCTCTGGACTTGAATATTTCTATTTCCTAAGGCAAGGCATGGTTCACGTGGAGACACTGCAGGTGCTTGCAGCCAACAGACTTCACATATTTCTAGCCCCACAGGTGCCAGCACTCTCCACCCACTGAATGAGAAATTCCAGTGAAAGGTGCCCTATAATTTGCATTGTTTAAAATCAGCTTTATTCTGGGATAATTTCTATACTGTAAAAATGCCTCCTTTTGAGGGCATAGTTCTAGGAGTTTTGACAAATACATATGGTTGTATAACCACCACCACAATCACAATATAGAATAAGACAACTTCTTATGTAAGTTTGATGACAAAGGGGAAAATGCACTGTTCATTAAGACATGCCTGTAACAATTATTTTTCACTAAGAAAAATAAAATAAAATACTGTCCTGTTAGCTTGGCTAGAATGAGTCTATTTTTAATTTGTTAAAAATAAGAGAAAGAAAATTGCCTATTCAGACCTAAATTATACCAACACAATGTATCAGATCAGAAATACAAAAAGTTACCTTAAAGAGATACAGGCCAGGAAGTATTATTGACCATGACCTAATTGCAAATTTTGTATTAATTTAGTGTGTCAAACAAAAGAGTTTGGTTTAGTCAGACATTTACTCAAAGTATAATCCTTAAACTGGTGCCCTTATGTGAATGGTTTGTTATGGGTCCATGATGAGATACACACCAAAACTAAAAGTAAGCAACTAGGATATATACATATACATATACATATACATATACATATACATATACATATACATATACATATACATATACATATACATATACATATATATATATATATACTAGAGGCCCGGTGCACAAAAATTTGTGCACTTGCGGGGGAGGGGGGGTCCCTCAGCCCGGCCTGTGCCCTCTCACAGTCTGGGACCCCTCGGGAGATAACGCCCTGCTGCCTTAGGCCTGCTCCCGGGTGGCAGAGGGCAGGCCCAATCCCTAGATGCAGCCCCTGGTTGGGCTCAGAGCAGGGCCTATTGGGGGGTTGGGGCACCACCCCCTGTCACACTCAAGGCAGGGTCGATGGGGAGGTTGCGGCGCGACCCCCTGTCACACACAGAGCATGGCCCACCAAGGGGGTTGGGGTTCTGTACCCTGTCATGTACAGAGCAGGGCCCATCGGGGTTGGGGAACTCCCCCTTATCAGGCACAGAGCAGGGCTGATCAGGGGGTTGGGGCGCCTTCCCCTGTCACAAACAGAGCAGGGCGGATAGGGAGGTTGTGGCCCCACCCCCTGTCACATACAGAGCCACAGGGCGATCAGGGGGTTTGGGCGCTGCCCCCTGTCACGTTGATCCCGGGGCCAGGAGGCATATTACCCTTTTACTATATACAGTAGAGGCCTGGTACACGGGTGGGTGCCAGCTCGTTTGCCCTGAAGGGTGTCCTGGATCAGGGTGGGGGTCCCCACTGGGGTGCCTGGCCAGCCTGGGTGAGGGGCTGAGGGCTGTTTTCAGGCTGGGAGTGACTGAAGTTCCCAAACGCTCCTTTTTTTATTTTTTTTTTATTTTTATTCTGGGCCAGCTTTAGCTTGAGGCTTGGCTCCAGCACTTAGGCCTCCTCTCCTGAAAGTAGGTTTCTGGCCTTTGCTTACAATGTTGCGAATCTGCTGGCTGAAGCCCGGGCTGTATTTGTTACAATGTTTGAAACTGCAGGCTCAGAGGCCTGCAGCCGCAGGCAGGGAACATTGGTTTCCTCCGTTACTGAAGCAACCAAGCCTCATGTTAGTTTCAAGCTGCCTGGCTGCCGGCCGCCATCTTGGCTGACAGTTAATTTGCATATCTCGCTGATTAGCCAATGAAAAGGGTAGTGGTCGTACGCCAATTACCATTTTTCTCTTTTATTAGTATATATATATATATATATATATATATATATATATATATACACATATATATATTTTAATGAAATGGCTAAATTTTTAAAAATATGTTTTTATTGATTTCAGAGAGAGGAAGGAAATGGTAAAGAGAGAGAGAAACATCAATGTAGAGAATCATTGATTGGCTGCCTCCTGCAGGCACCCTACTGGGGATTGAGCATGCAAATGGAGCATGTGCCCTGATGGGGACTTGAACAGTGACCTCCTGGTTCATAGGTCAATGCTCAACCACTGAGCCACACTGGCCCCGGACACAACTAAGATCTTTTATTGCAACTTGATAAAGTAATTTTATATTGGTTGAACTAATGCTAAAACCATTTGGCTATATTTTGTATATCTTTGTTTCATTTTTTAGTGATACATTTTTATTGTATTTTTAAAAGGTATTGGTCCAGGATGGATTGGTGGCAAAAACAAACAAACAAACAAACAAAAACCCTGGCCTTTCCTTACACAGAATGAGAAGCACTGTTTAGTGCAGGTCTCTACTACTTCCTGCTTGGAGCTAGTAAATTTTGACCACTCAATTAACCTTTAATCATTTACTGCCTTAAATCAAAGGTCAGCAAAAAATGTTTCCATGAAGGGTCAGATTCTAAAAATTTTTGTCTTTGCAGGCCTTACGGTTTCAATCACAACTCCTCTAATCTGCTGTTGTAGACCAAAAGTAGCCATTGAAAAATATAGGGTGTCCCCCAAATATGTGCACACACACTTTGAATAATTATAAAGGCAGTTTTTATTAAAATACATTTCATTTCCAAAATTGAGCTATCAGCTGTCAAAATGTGTATACATTTTTGGGGGGCACTATGCAAATGAATGAACTTGACTGTGTTCCAATAAAACTTTATTATAATGGAGACAGGCTGGATTTGGGCCATGGATTGTGGTTTGCCAATCCTTACCTTATTTTATTATTTATTTTTTGTCATATTAGATTGCAAACTCTTCATCAAGAATTTTTCAAATGTTTTATTTCAAGCAGTGACTACAAATGCTAATAACCACTTTGGAATAAATGAAAAAATGGTGAATAATAAACTGGAAGCATGGAAGAGAGTTTTCTAGGCAGTGAGGACAGAAAAAGCAAAGCAGAGAGTTAGGAATACAAGTAAAGGTAAACCCACTAAAGCCAAGAAGATTGAAGATAATTTCAATGCTTCCAATCAACGATATAAAGTGTTTTACAAAGGATCCTGGACATTTCCTTTTCTATCGTCACTGTATATAAAAAGAGGAAACAAATTGGCATTTTCTCAGAAAGGTTTTACATGACACATAAAGACCTTCTGGTAAACTTTAGACTATGTTACCAAAGGAACTTGCTCAGCAGGGGAATTTCTCAACATAATATTAACACAAACTGGTCTGAACTGTTTGAAGAGATTATGGTGAGTGTCTAAGAAATATCCTAGATAATTCCTCAAGGTTGCTTTCAAGCCTATGAATTCACCAGATGACTCATTTTTCCCCCAGCTGTAAACTCCATGCTTCTACTAAAGAAGTTCTAGCCCAGTTGGTGTTGTTCAGTGGTTGAGTGTCGACCTATGAACCAGGAGGTCATGGTTGATTCTTGGTCAGGGTTCCATTCCCAGTAAGGGAGTGCGCGGAAAGCAGCCAATCAATGATTCTCTCTCATCATTGATGTTTCTATTTCTCTCTCACGTCTTCTCCCTGAAATCAACTTTAAAAATTAAAGAAAAAGAAGTTATAAAAGAGAAGCATGATATTTTGTTTAAAAATAATTGATACTTCACATTATATGATATATAATAATTATATTTTTGTGCTCAGTAAAAACACATTTTCTAAAATAAAGATTTTAAGAAAATTATTCACTGTAACAGATGACTAATATTTAATCCAAATTTGATGGCTTTAGAGTTAGGTCATATAAATTTCCATTTGGGCATTAATACTTAAAGAGTTAGAGGAAGGAGAATAGGTTATAAATATTGCAGAGGTGAAATATGAAGAATACTAAATAAGTGAATTGTCAGTTTTCATTACAGCAGCAAAACTGTCATGTAATGGCACATTCATTTAGTCAGTATTTATTGAATACCAACTGTGCCAAGAATTGTGATGAATCAAACATGACCTTGTCTTCAAAAAGCATATACTCTAGGTAGAGTGTGAAATATGAATGAAATAGTATGACTGGTAAGTCAAATTTTTACTGAAATTTGACAGACTATATTGGTGTTTGCCCAAAACTGTCAAAAATGTCCTTCAAAAATTACTCAAGTAACATTTTTTAAAAATATGTTTTTATTTATTTTAGAGAGAGAGGAAGGGAGAGGGAGATAGAGAGACATCATTGTGAGAGCGACACATGGATCCACTTCCTCTTGCACTCCTCCTATTCGTGATCAATTCCACAACCCCAGCACGAACTTACCTCAGAGTCAAACCTGCGGCCCCTGGTGCACAGTATGATACTCAACTAACTGAGCCACACAGGCCCATCAATGTTTTTATTATTACTACTAGTGGCCCGGTGCATGAAATTTGTGCACATTAAAAGGGAATTAATTAGAGGAAATATTTTAATATTGCTATTTGCCCTTTCTCTATAATAGAAGTGTCAGAGAGGAAAGGAAATTAGTAAAATGTATATGAAAATAATATATACATTTATTAATAAGTAAACAATCACAACATGATATAACAACAACAAAGACAATATATAAAAACAAAAACATGGTATGAAAACAACAAAAAAGTGATACAAAAACATGATATAAAAACAACAGTGATGCAAACAATGACTGATATATTGACTAAACTTACTCTAATATCTCCCTGTATAGCACATTAAGAGTGAAAACACTTTCAGAGTGCTTGACTAATTTCCCTTGTGATGAAGTATTTACAACTTTAACTGTAACGTCCCATGCTCTTTGAACTTGTGAGAAAGCAACATATAACTAACCATGTCCGTAAACAGGTTCAGGTAGAAATAGTCCTACTCTGCCTAGAGTTTGTCCTTGTGATTTGTTAATAGTCATTGCAAACACTGGCATCACAGGAAACTGTCGTCGAATCAATTTAAATGGGAGGCCAGTGTCAGATGGGGACAAATCAATTCTTGGAATCAGAACAACCTCTTCCTCTGCAGATACTGTTAATACTTCAGCTTCGATAATGTTAGGTTGTAATCTTTTGATAATAAATCTAGTACCGTTACAAAGACCCATTTACTATTAAGATTTCTCAGTAGCATGATGATTGCACCCACTTTCAATTTTAATTTATGACAAGGCATTCCAAAAGGAGTAATAGTATTAAGAAATTTGATGGGAAAAATTTCCTTTTCAGCATCATCTGTTGAATCAATGGAGTTGGTCGTGGGCAGGCCTGCGTACTTCCACTGGGGGCAGAAGTTCTCGCCCCATGCCGCCCACCAGCTCCTTTGTGCATGCAGCCTGTTGACCAGTCATGACTGGGATACCATTATGACCAATTAGCATATTACCTCTTTATATATAGAGATATCTTCCCAGAGTAGAAGAGCTGCTGTCTTTGCAAAAGAAAAAAAGAAAAACAGCCTTTTTGGAGCAATGGAAAGTTAATTAAGCTAATGTGATTGCCTAAAAAGCATGTCTAGTGGAAGAAATGTAACGGAGAGAAAATAAAATCGTTTCAGACCTAAGAACCTCATTCCAGCATCTTCTGATCTATACTTAACATGGAATCAGTCAGTCTACAGTTATTAAAAAACTTGTTTAAGATTCATAAAAGTCACACTACTCATAGCAAAATTCTTGGCAGTTGAAATATTTACAAACGTAAAGTGTATCATGTTGTGAAAGAACTATCTCCAGCTTCCTTAATTAAATCGATTGTACATTGATTTATACATTAAAGCTAAAATGTAATGTATATAAGGTTACTCCTTCAGGGTACTTAATGGCTTTATTAACCATGAAAATCATCATTAAAAAGAGCCTTCTAAAGGCAATTTAATATGACAATTTTCATTTTTTTAAACCACATGTTGCATTATGCTCAGCTTTCACAAATAGGAGCACTCAGGTCTGATTCTTACACAGCAACGCTGAATGCAAATGTGCTCCACCTGGTGCAGCAGCCGATTGCACCTGCCAGCTCTCTGTCTAACTCAGTCACTAAGGGTCTCCCTGGCGCAATGCTGAGGCCCAGAAACCGGGCCTAATACATCTTGTGCACATGCTCACTCCAGAGCTGGTCTATTCCCTAAATTAGATTTTGCCACCATAAAGCTACCTTCTTTTTTTATTTTATTTTATTTTATTTTATTTTATTTTATTTTTTATTGCTTAAAGTATTACAAAGGGTATTACATATGTGACCATTTTTCCCCCCGCCCTAGACAATCCCCTAGCCTCCCCTATCCCCCAGTGTCTTATGTCCATTGGTTATGCTTATATGCATGCATACAAGTCCTTTGGTTGATCTCTTACCCCCCTACCTGCTGGCCCCCAACCCTCCCCGGCCTTCCCGCTGCAGTTTGACAATCTGTTTGAGGCAGCTCTGCCTCTGTATCTATTATTGTTCAAAAGTTTATAATGTGCTGGGGTCCAACCCCAGCGGGTCCAGGGGTCCCCAAAGGTGTGGACGGAGTCGGCGAAGAAGGAATGACACGGAGACAGCGTTCAGTTGATCAGCAGCCTAGCCAGGATCTCCAGCCAAGTTCTGGTCTCAATCTCCAGAGAGGTTCTGCTTCGGATCTCCAGCCAGGTTCTGTGGCCATGTTCCCTCGCTAGGTTCTCCAGGCAGGTCCAGTCACCAGGTTCTAGTCAGGCTCTCCTGCCAATCTCCGTAGTCAGATTCAGTCCAAGATCCCCTTCCATGCTCTCTCACCAGGCTCCGCCTCCAGGCTCTGAGGCCAGTCCCTGTCCAGGATCCTCTGGCATGCTCTCGCCAGCGAAGTTCTTCTGTCTCTAGAGAATGCTCTGTGTAGGTTCTGTGCCTAGGCTCTGTCTCTCTTGGTCCTGTCTTCCAAGCCCTGTGTTCTAAGTTCTGTGTTCTGAGTTCTGTTCTAAGTTCTGTGTGTTGTTGTCTTGTTGCATCTGTATTTATACCAGTTGATTCTAATCCTGTCAATTTCTATTACAAAGGTTAGGGCGTTTCTTATCTCCATTCCAGGGAGTAAAGATTATGTAGCTTAAGCATGATTGTTTGCAGTTAAATTGATTAACTACCCGCCTGGCACTTAGTTAAGGAGTTTCATCCCCTCCCTAACTTCAGGGGAAAATCCCTACCTGGGGATTCAACCTTTCTCGGAGAGGTGACCTTGGATAAAACACAGAGCCAAGAAGGTGAGCAAACATATTAAGAACCGTATGCTATATATGCCAGGTCCCTTGAAACAGCAAGGATGGACCGGCTCCCGGCAATAATGGTCTCTATTATCCATGAATGAGTGAGATCATGTGGTATTTTTCCTTCATTGACTGGCTTATTTCACTTAGCATAATGCTCTCCAGTTCCATCCATGCCGTTGCAAATGGTAAGAGTTCCTTCCTTTTTAGAGCAGCATAGTATTCCATCGTGTAGATGTACCACTGTTTTCTAATCCATTCATCTACTGATGGGCACTTAGGCTGTTTCCAGATCTTAGCTATGGTGAATTGTGCTGCTATGAACATAGGGGTGCATATATCCTTTCTGATTGGTGTTTCTGGTTTCTTGGGATATATTCCT
Source organism: Myotis daubentonii (assembly GCF_963259705.1). NCBI lineage: Eukaryota > Metazoa > Chordata > Mammalia > Chiroptera > Vespertilionidae > Myotis > Myotis daubentonii. Next base: position 63,779,413 of record NC_081861.1, on the reverse strand, counting down.
AGAAGTGGGATCACAGGGTCAAATGGGAGTTCCATTTTCAGTTTTTTGAGGAAACTCCATACTGTCTTCCATAGTGGCTGCACCAGTCTGCATTCCCACCAGCAGTGCACAAGTGTTCCTTTTTCTCCACAACCTCTCCAGCACTTGTCATTTGTTGATTTGTTGATGATAGCTAGTCTGACAGGTGTGAGATGGTACCTCATTGTTGTTTTGATTTGCATCTCTCGGATGCTTAGTGACTTTGAGCATGTTTTCATATGTCTCTTGGCTTTCTGAATGTCCTCTTTTGAAAGGTGTCTATTTAGGTCCTTTGCCCATTTTTTGATTGGATTGTTTATCTTCCTTTTGTTAAGTTGTATGAGTTCCCTATAAATTTTGGAGATTAGGCCCTTATCAGATATGTCATTGGCAAATATGTTTTCCCACACAGTGGGTTTTCTCATTGTTTTGTTGATGGTTTCTTTTGCTGTGCAGAAGCTATTTATTTTGATGTAGTCCCATTTGTTCATTTTTTCTTTAGTTTCAAGTGCCCTAGGAGCTGTATCAGTGAAGAAATTGCTTCGGCATATGTCTGAGATTTTGTTGCCTTTGGATTCTTCTAGAATTTTTATGGTTTCCTGTCGTACATTTAAGTCCTTTATCCATTTTGAGTTTATTTTTGTGTATGGTGTAAGTTGGTGGTCTAGTTTCATTTTCTTGCATATATCTGTCCAATTTTCCCAACACCATTTATTGAAGAGACTATCTTGACTCCATTGTATGTTCTTGCCTCCTTTGTCAAATATTAATTGAGCATATTGGTTCAGGCCAATTTCTGGGCTCTTTATTCTATTCCATTGATCTGTATGCCTATTCTTGTGCCAGTACCAGGCAGTTTTGAGAACAGTGGCTTTGTAATACATCTTGATATCTCGTATTGAGATCCCACCTACTTTGTTCTTTTTCAGGATTGCTGCAGCTATTTGGGGTCTTTTTTTATTCCAGATGAATTTTTGGAGAGTTCGTTCTAGATCTCTGAAGTATGCCCTTGGTATTTTAATGGGAAGTGCGTTGAATTTATAGATTGCTTTGGGTAGTATGGACATTTTAATGATGTTGATTCTACCAATCCATGAACACGGTATGTTCTTCCATCTGTTTATGTCTTCCTCTATATCTTTTTTCAACGTCCTGTAGTTTTCTGAGTAGAGGTCTTTTACCTCTTTAGTTAAGTTTATTCCTAGGTAGCTTAATTTTTTTGGTGCGATGGTAAACGGGATTGTTTTTATAATCTCTCTTTCTGAAAGTTCACTATTGGTGTATAGAAATACCTCAGATTTCTTGGGGTTAATTTTGTATCCTGCTACATTGCCAAATTCCTGTATTAAGTCTAGTAACTTTTTAATGGAGTCTCTAGGGTTTTGTATGTATAATATCATGTCATCTGCAAATAAGGACAGTTTTACTTCCTCTTTTCCAATTTGGATGCCTTTTATTTCTTCTTCTTGCCTAATTGCAATGGTTAACACTTCCAGTAGTATGTTGAACAGGAGTGGTGAGAGGGGGCATCCCTGTCTTGTTCCTGTTCTTAGGGGAAATGGTGTTAGTTTTTGTCCATTGAGTATGATGTTGGCTGTGGGCCTGTCATATATGGCTTTTATTATGTTGAGGTATGATCCTTCTACTCCCGCCTTACTGAGAGTTTTTATCAAAAATGGGTGTTGAATTTTGTCAAATGCTTTTTCTGCATCAATTGATATGACCATGTGGTTTTTTTCTTTCAATTTGTTTATGTGATGTATCACGTTTATTGATTTGTGGATATTGTACCATCCTTGCATCCCTGGGATAAATCCTACTTGGTCATGGTGTATGAACTTTCTGATGTACTGCTGGATCGGATTTGCTAAGATTTTGTTGAGGATTCTGGCATCTATGTTCATGATAGATATTGGCCTGTAATTCTCTTTCATTGTGTTGTCTTTACCTGGTTTTGGTATTAGGGTGATGCTGGCTTCATAGAATGAGCTTGGAAGTGCTCCTTCCTCTTGAATTTTTTGTAGTAGTCTGAGGAGGATAGGTTTTAGTTCTTCCTTGAATGTTTGGTAAAACTCCCCTGTGAAGCTGTCTGGTCCTGGGCTTTTGTTTGATGGAAGCTTTTTGATGACTGCTTCAATTTCTTCCATAGTTATTGGCCTGTTGAGGTTTTTAGATTCTTCCTGATTGAGTTTTGGAATGTTGTATTTTTATAGGAATTTGTCCATTTCCTCCAGGTTGTCTAGTTTGTTGTAGTAGAGCTATCCATAGTATTTTTTAACAATCATTTGTATTTCTGTGGGGTCTGCTGTTATTTTGCCTCTATCATTTCTGATTTTGTTTATTTGGGTCCTCTCTCTCTGCTTCTTGGTGAGTCTGGCTAGAGGTTTGTCAATCTTGTTTATCCTTTCAAAGAACCAGCTCTTGGTTTCATTGATTTTCTGTATTGTTTTTTTGGTCTCTATGTCATTTATTTCTGCTCTAATCTTTATTATCTCCTTCCTTCTGCTCACTCTGGGGTTTTCTTGTTGCTCTCTTTCTAATTCTTTGAGTTGTAGAGTTAGATGATTTACTACCATTTTTTCTTGTTTTTTGAGATAGGCCTGTAGAGCTATAAACTTCCCTCTCAGGACTGCTTTCATTGTGTCCCATAGGTTTTGGATTGTTGTGTTTTCGTTGTCATTAGTTTCCAGGATGTTTTTAATTTCTTCTTTGATCTCATTGGTAACCTAATCAATATTTAATAGCATGCTATTCAGCTTCCAGGTGTTTGAGTATTTTGGGTTGTTTTTATTGTAGTTTATTTCTAGTATTATGCCATCGTGGTCTGCGAAGATGCTTTTTATGATTTCAATCTTCTTGAATTTGGGGATACTTTGCTTGTGTCCCAATATATGGTCTATTTTTGAATATGTCTTATGAGCATTTGAGTAGAATGTATATTTTTGTGGCTTTGGGGTGAAGTGTTCTGAAGATGTCTATTAAGTCCATCTGATCTAGTGAGTCATTTAGGATTGCTGTATCTTTGCTGATTGTTTGTCTAGCGGACTTATCCAGTGATGTCAGTGGTGTATTTAAGTCCCCTACTATGATTGTATTATTGTCGATCTCTCCTTTGATATCTTCCAGGAGTTTTTTTATGAATTTGGGTGCTCCTGCATTGGGTGCATATATGTTTACCAGAGTTATATCTTCTTCTTGTATTGATCCCTTTAGTATTATGAAGTGGCCTTCCTTATCTCTTGTTATGGCCTTCACTTTGAGGTCTATTTTGTCCGATATAAGTATTGCTACCCCAGCTTTCTTTTCCTTTCCATTTGCCTGAAAGATATTTTTCCATCCCTTCACTTTCAGTCTGTGTGAGTCCCTTCTAATGAGGTGGGTCTCTTGTAGACAGCAGATGTATGGGTCATGTTTTTTTATCCATTCAGCCACTCGATGTCTTTTGGATGGAGCATTTAGTCCGTTTACGTTTAAAGTTATTATTGAAAGGTACTTGTTTGTAGCCATTTCTTTTTTTGTGTGGCTGTTTTCTTTCTGAGCTTTTTATTTCTTCTTTTTACACCAGTCCCTTTAGCATTTCTTGCATTGCTGGCTTGGTGGTGATAAACTCCCTTAGTCTTTTTTTGTCTGTGAAGCTTCTTATTTCCCCTTCAATTTTGAATGATAGCCTTGCTGGATAGAGTATTCTTGGATTCAGTCCTTTGCTTTGCATCACTTTGTAAATTTCTGTCCATTCTTTTCTGGCCTGATGTGTTTCTGTTGAGAAGTCATTTGATAATCTAATGGGAGATCCCTTGTATGTAACTTTCCATCTCTCTCTTGCAGCCTGTAAGATTCTCTCTTTGTCCTGAACATTTGCCATGGTAATTATGCTGTGTCTTGGTGTGGGTTCGCCTTGTTTGGGACTCTCTGGGCTTGTGTGACTTTTTTCTTCCCCACCTCAGGGAAGTTTTCTGATATTATTTCTTCTAATAGGTTTTCTAATCCTTGTTCCTCTTTCTGTTGTTCTGGCACCCCTATTATTCGTATGTTGTTTCGTTTCATGTTGTCCCAAAGCTCCCTTAGGCTCTCCTCCTGTCTTTTAATTTTTTTCTCCAATTGCAGTACATTTTGGGTGTGTTTTGCTTCCTTGTCTTCTAATTCACTAATTCAGTCCTCCACTTCTTCTAGTCTACTGTTGATACTTTCAATGGTGTTTTTTATTGCAGCTATATCGCTCTTCATTTCTTCTTGCGTCTTACTTCAGTTGTTGATTTTTTCATCTATTTCTTCTAGCTTCTTCCATATGTTTTTGATTTTTTCATCTGTTTCTTCTTGCTTCTTGCAGAAGTTGTTGATTTTTTCCTCCATCCGGTTTATGCACTCTAGGACCCTTATTCTGAATTCTTTTTCTGTCATGTTGCATGCCTCTGTATTACTTAGCTGCTTTTCTGGAAAGTCCTCCTTCTCTTTCCTTTGGGGGTTTCTTTGTCTACCCATGTTTGATTTCACTGACATATCTAGATGTTGAGTCGTTCAGTGGCTGCTCCCTGGGTGGCAGTGACTCCTTGGTCTGTGGTTGCTCTTCGGGCGGTTGCAGTAGCAGCTGCTCTTCAGTTGGCAGCAGCTGCTCTGGTGGGTGCTGTTCACAGCTGTGGTTGCTCTTCTGGCTGGTGGGGGAGGTTTCACGTACAGCTGCTGTTCCTCAGAAGAGGGTGTGGTGCTCAGGAGGCTGCTGTTGCTTGGATCTGCTGCATTGATTTAAAGGCACAAAATACAACACAACAAGGCACCACGTACCAGGCATTAAACCCAAATATATTCACGATATTAATAACCCCAAATAAAGGTGACCACCCAAATTAAGAGAATTAGGGGATAAGGAAGAAGGAAGAGAAAAAGATAAAAGAGAAAAAAGAAAAGAAAAGAAAATTAGGGACCAAAAAAAGGAGTGCAAAAATGAAATTGGGAAAAAGGAGGGGGAAAATAAAAGCGAGAAAAGAAAAGAAAAGAAAAAGAGCGAAAAGAGAGAATGAAGTGGAAGAGTGGAAGAGACTTTTTATATGAGGAGAATACTCCTATAGAACCGCCACTAATCCCAACAAATTCCAGCAACAGCTCCCTGGAGATGAATGCAAACTAGAAACAACCAATAATATAAACGATGAAAATAGAATGGAGAACATTAATCCCAAAATAAAATAAAGAGAAAATAAAATGGCACTTTAAAAAATGGGAAAATGGTAGTACTAATAATACTGGTTAAAAATAAGAAGGTAGTAATTAAAAGGGTAAAATCAGGTGATGGAAAAAGAAGAAGAAAAAAGAAGAAAAAAAAGGGAAAAAATTGGTTTCTTAGTTAAAAGGTGAAAAAAGAAAAAAAAATTTGCAGTAGTGAAGGTCCTTCAGTTCTTCTATTTTTCAGTCTGGCTCGCCTTAGTCCTGCCAGGTATTCAGGAGAGTGTTGAGTTTCCCTGCGATACACTGTTCCACTGTGTTGTAAACCACAGTCCTTATTTTAAAGCAGGCCGTATTTGTTTCCCAGACTGCCTTATTTTGTGTTTAGCAAAGAGTCAGTTTGTGGCTCAGCCTCTGGGTGGCAGTGTTCTGGGGTTGGCCTCTGAGGCTATACGGCTTCTTGAACTTAAAACTGATTTTGGGAGGTCAACTATCCAGAGCTGATTCCTTAATAGTTACCCATTCTGTGTTGTTGCTGGGATTCTACCTTTTTGAAATATTTATTTTAAACTGTTAAGAAACAAAAGTCCAGCAGGTGTGACTCAGTGGTTGAGTGCCCACCTATAGAACTGGGAGGTCATGGTTCCATTCTTGGTCAGGGTACATGCCCAGGTTTCAGGCTCTATCCCCAGTGGGGTGCATGCAGGAGGCAGCTGATCAATGATTCTCTCTCATCATTGATGTTTCTCGCCTTCTTCCATCCTCTCTGAAATCAATAAAAATATTTTTTAAAAAGAACAAAAGACTCAGAAGGAAGCTTTGACCCTCCCCTCTTTCCTGCCCCAGAGATGCAGACAGAAAACCTGCTTCAGTAAGAAGATTTTAGGATGCTGCCTTAGCCTAATCTGAATTAAGTATGGTAAACAAGAGGTCTTCTGGCAGGGGCCCGTTAGCTAGATACCCACTGAGGCCCATTGTTTCTGAGTTGCCCAGCAAGGATTATCCTGCCAAGTATTTTCTGCTCTTCCTCAACTACCTGTAAATTGCCCATTCTCATTCTGAAATCTAAGACCCTGTCCTCCCCCACTTTCTCCTTTGTCCAAAAATGTCTTATACACAAAATGTTGCCTCACTGTTTTTAGAATTTTCATGGATTTATCATGTCTATGTGAATTCCTCATGCACATGTATTAAACTTTGATTTTTTCTGTTAATCTGTCTCTGTTAATTTGGATATTAAACAAGTCTAGACTCTAGAAGAATTTAGAAGGTGGGAGAAAAACTATTAACTTTTTCTTGTCTCTGTGTTTTGTTATTCACAGTTTTAATCTTGCTCAGATTAAATTTTTACTCTGGTTTATGATCTTGGCTTTTTTTTTCTATGGCCATAGTATACCTGGTATTCATCCCATGTCCTGGGTCTTAATCATATCATATTGTGTTTCTTTTTTACCTTGCCTTGCCTAATACTTGAATTCTAGTAAATTACTTTGCTTCTCTAACCTGAACTGCTGGGTTACTACGTAAATTCCAATTTCTGCTGGGTGGTGCACTGGTCAGCATATTAATAATGAAGTTTATATCCATGTGTTCATTTAACAAACATGTACTTATCTGTGCAAAGCACTCTCTTCGCTTTGGTGATACAGAGATGAATGAGACAGAATCTTCAAGGAGCTTACAGTGTAGTGGAGGTTACAGGGAAGTTAATCAACAACTATAATAGAAGATGTAATGTAAGTATTACATCAAGGGAGTCATGCAAACACAAAGGGGGTATTCAAGAAGGCTTCCTGGAGGAGGTGATACTTAAGCTGAGTCTTGAAAGTTAGATAGGAATTCATAAAGCAGAAGAAATGAATAAGAAGGCAGGAAGAGTATTCCAAGAACAGGGAACATCATACGTAAGCAAGATATAGCATGGCAGATTAGAGAGACTGTAACTGGACAAACAATGGGTCCAGGCTGCCTGTCACTACTCGAGCCAATTAAGCAGAGACAGGGTTGAATCATATATGAGCGTTTATTCCAATACTGCCAGTAGCACGGGAAAGCAGCAGGTCATCCACAAAAATCTGCTCTGCAACTCACCATAAGCCAGTTGCTTATATAGCAAGACCACAAAGGAAAAGTAGGCAAAAGGGCAGTTTACAGATATGCAAATGGACTAGGAGTCTACAAAGGGCTTAGTGATATGCAAGGCCTGAAGTTACATGGGGAAATAGCCAAAGGGAGTGCCAGATGGACAGTTAGCCGGTGAGGAGGCTGGAGGTCTGCAAAGGCCTGCAGTTATGCAAAAAGGACTGGGGACCTTCACAGGCCTGGCGATTCTGGGTTTTGCAGCAAAGTTGTTAATCTTTCCATGATAATAGGCAGCTCCAAACAGAGAGGAAGGGCTCCAGACAGGGTAGAATGTGCCTTCTTTGAACAGAATAAACCAGTGGTTCTCAACCGTCCTAATGCCACGACCCTTTAATACAGTTCCTCATGTTGTGGTGACCCCCAACCATAAAATTATTTTCATTGCTATTTCATAACTGTAATTTTGCTACTGTTATGAATCGTAATGTAAATATCTGATATGCAGGATGTATTTTCAGGGGTCGTGACCCACAGAGCAATCATGGTGAACAGAGCATGATTAATATTTCTTACAATACTAGCTGGTTCCCACATTCTATTTCTGCCCCTTTCAAAACTACAACTACTTTAGTATGGCCGAAACATATTTGCAGCAAAGTGGTGAAATATGAGGCCGATTGGAGCCAGATCATGAAAAGCCTTGTACTATGTTCTAACTACTAGTAGGCAATAGGAAAATGCTGAAGGGGATTAACCCTGTAGTTTCATATTTGAGGTGTTAGGAGAAGAAATTGTAGTTGAAAGTTTGATGCAGAAAATGATGAGTTCTTTAATGATGCTGAATGTGCGGTGTATACAGGGTGAGGCAAAAGTAGATTTACAGTTGTTCATAAGGAAAATAATACAATAATAAATCATAATTCAAGAATAAACTCTGTGTTTCAAGTACTTGCAACTGTAAACCTACTTTTGCCCTACTTTGTAAAAGCATCCCAGCAGAGATGATCCACAGGCATATGAGAACCCCATTCTGTAGCTCAAGGTAAAAGTTATGGCTGGGATCGATTTGAGGGTTGTCTGCATGGAGGTGATAGCTTATAGGAATGAATACATAGCAAAATCTGGACAGGTTTTTAGATGAGAAATGAAAATCTAGATAACACTAGAATTTCCAGTAAGTTTGGCATTGTTGATATACAGCTTGGACACTGTCACAAGAAAGTCATTATCTTTTCTTTTCTGAAAAGTTCCAACTAATTCTTTCCAAAGTACTTCCTCTTAGTGTGACCCTCTTTACAGGGGTCACTTTTCTGTGACCCTCCATACAGTGCCCACAGGAAGAAAGGAGAGACCTCAGGATTGCTGACTTCATGTCTAGAGCTCTTAGTACTGCATTTTATGATGAACTTTCCAGGAATCCACCAATTTCACAAAGCAAAGCAGAGAACAGTGGTAATATTAAATTTGAGCCGGCCAGTGCAGCTCAGTGGTTGAGCATCAGCCCATGCATATAAGAGGTCACTGGTTCAGTTTCCTGTCAGGGCACATGCCCAGGTTATGGGCTCAATCCCCAGTGTGGGGTGTGCAGAAGGCAGCCAATCAATGTTCTCCCTCATCATTGATGTTTCTATCTCTCTCTCCCTCTCCCTTCCTCTTTATCTAAAATCAATTTTAAAATACTTCAAAAATAAATTTGATTATACATGTGTAGTTATACCAACTTATTAATTATATGCACATGAGTAAAAGGTAGAAATTCTTAAACATGTCATAACTAATATTTATTTTCATTTTTTATAAGCTATGTTTTACTCTCCACTTGAAATCAGTTTCCATCTGGAAGTTTTTTTCTCTTCCTCTTAGTAGAAAAATATGGTGAAGCTCCTAGCATTCAAGACTTAAAATTTTCTATTAGTGTCATAGTATACTCTAAAAATAGCCAGAGGGTTTTCACAAACACACAAAAAGCAAAAACTACAAAAGAGAGAACTCATGTCTAAAAAATAATGAGGTAAGGTTTTTGCATACTATATAAAGTACATGGGAGAAAGAGGGAAGTGTGTATAGCCAAGAGTAAGTTACCTCCTAAAAACTTGAGCATTGTTTTATCCTCTAAGAGTTAAAACTATGAAATCAAGGCCTAAGGGACCATTATAGATAGGCAAACATAAGCTACAAAAAGAGAATGGTCCCCAGGCCAAATCAAGACAAACAAAATACCCTATCTAATAAAGAGGGAATATGCAAATTGACCATCACACTGTAATGGTCAAGATGGCTGCTCCCACAGCAGAGACAGGGATTCTGTAATACAAGATGGCTTACTCAGCAGAGGCCGAGTTCCTGTAATGAGCAATCAGCAGGGACCTGAGGCTGCACGGTGCTGGGCCAGGGCAGGGGACCTGAGGCTGTGCCCCCACGCCTGGTGGGGCTTGACAGAGGACCTCAGGCCGCCCCCCCCCCACCCTGGCACCAGGCTGGAGGACCTCAGGCTGCGTCTCCCGCCCAGCAGAGCTTGACGGGGTACCTCAGGCCCTGCCACCTGCCCTGGTGCCAGGCCAGGCGACCTGAGGCCGTGTCCCCCATTCAGTGGGGCTTGACAGGGGTGGGGCTGGCCGGGTCTGGATCTAGCCCAATAGGGGTGGGGCTGGCTGGGTATTGGTCTCACATGATTTCAAGGCACACATGGGTAGGCAGGGACTTGACTCTGGTTCCCATGGCGCACCCCAGACTCTGACAGGAGGAAGGTTTTCATATACATTTTACATATTTTCTTTCATCTCTGATACTTCTATTATAGAGAATGGGCAAATAGCAATATTAAAATATTTCCTCTAATTAATTCCCTTTTAATGTGCACAAATTTCATGCACTGGGTCACTAATATTACCATATTTAAAGAAAGAGTTGGTCCATGCAAGAGCATGTTGGCAGACAGGAATTTAGGAGAATGACAAAGGCCTTGGCAATACTCATCCTAGCATTGCCCTGGGGAGAGAGTGTGAAGGCCATAGAGCACTTCAGGCCCTTTAGCAATTCAATATGCCTGTTCCAGAAATAAACACATTGGTCTTTCAGAGCTAGTTGTCATTACACATAAATTTCATCCCACTAATATTCTTTGCTTGCTCCTCAAGCTATCCTCTGGGGAGAGAACACTTTGGTCATATCAACATGAGTATTCCATCCACTATGAGAGTTTTATTTTGTATTGTCAATCAATATTTTGGTATTCTGAAATGTTGCTTGTGGATTTAGCCAATATGATTTTAACTTTGGGCCACAGAGCTAACTCCAGATGCACACAAATCACGTTTCAGAGGCTACCCTGTTATGTTTACCAACATCAACCTTGGAAAGTGCCATTTACTCACTGTTGAAGGGGAAGAGATGTACATAATCAATGCCTTAGGAATCATTCTATGGTCTACTTGAAAAGCCTGGGTCAGTAGTAAAATGTCTGTGTGCCGTTGACAGAAAGCTGGTGCTAAGAAGCGAGAATGGTTTTTAGGTGGTAAGTTAAAAAAAAAAATCAGTATTCAGATATAATTGTGTCTTTGGGCTGAGTCCAATTCCTAGATGTAGTACTTTGCCTCAGATAGACATGCACTGACTGTACAATCCCAAGTATACATACGTAGCACTGTACGGATTACATAGGTGCACACGTTCTCCTTTTCTCCTCCTCTTCTTTCTGAAAAGTAGGTTAGTGAAACAAACAGAATTTTGCAGGTAGAAAAATCTGGGTTTGAATTGCACTTCCTTTACTTTTCAGTTTCTTATTTTCTCTGGGCCTCAGCTTCTTTATCTCTAAAATATAGGTAATGATGAGTATCTCATAGAATTGTTGTGGAAATTAAATGAAATAATATGTACAGGTCCTTAAATTTTGGTTCTATTCTTGTTCCTTTCCATGCATTGTCCTCTTCAATTTAGACACACACATACACACACACACACACACACACACACACACACTCCACATGAGCCTCATGAGCAGAGACCACAGCTGATTTTTGTTTACCACTCTAACTCTAGTGTATGGCTTTTTTAAGGGATTCTCAACACTATTTTGAATTATAAAACCGGATTGGTTAAGTTGAGGTTTTGTTTAACTGAATTTTCCAATCAGTTTAGGGAATCTCTCTTAGTTAAACTACCATAAGGCCGTATCATGTGTCACTTCTATATGGTCTGTTTTATGATTGCTGATTAATCAATATAATGTCTATTTAAGTGACTTTTTATGGAATTTGTTTTTGTGAAACTTCAGATAGGCAACTGTATTAATTTGGTAAGGCTGCTGTAACAAAGTACCACAAACTGAGTTGCTTGAACAAGAGAAGTTGTGTCACACACAGTTCTGGAGACTAGAAATTCAAGGTCAAGGTGTCAGCAGGTTTGGTTCCTTCTGAGTGCTGTGAGTGAAGGATCTGTTCCAGGGCTGTCCCCTGGCTCACAGATGACTGTCTTCTCCCTGTGTGTCTTTACGTTGTCTTCCCTCTGTGCATGTCTGTCTCTGTGTCCAAATTTCTCCTTTTTATAAGGACACAGTCATACTGGATTAGGGCCCACCTACTGGCCTCATCCTCACTAATCCTAACTGCAAGCCAATGACCCTACTTCCAATAAGGCCACATTCTGAGGTCCTGTGAGTTAAGGCTTCAGCATGTGAATTATTGGGGGTACATAATTCAACCCATAATGACAACTTTGAAGTGATTATCTTTAAAGCTTCCGGGCAAAGCCTATTCCTGAACTGGTTTTTTCCTGACTGCATATAGAGAAAAACTCTTGACATTTACTGGATTACATTTTAGGATGTCTTGACTATTTTCAAAAAATCTTAAAATGCCCATAGTAGCATGAGCTATGAAACTTGTGAGGGTATCTAGGTATCTGCAAGCAACTGTATCTTTAATTGACTTTGCTGCTTTCTACTCTTGAGAACATTTTGTGTGTTAAATGGGAAGGACAGGAGGGACGGCCCTCAAGCTAGGAAAAAAAATTAGTGTGTTTTGAAAAGCCAGTATATGAGGATATGTCAAGGAAATAGAAATATGATTCAAGAGAAATAAAAAGAACTGTAAAAACATGAAAACATGTTGATGAACTTGGGAACAGATGAATTTCAGAGGACTATCAAGGACCTTCCGGACATAGGACAAGATTAAGCCTCAGTCATGATTATGTATTACCACTAAAATGAATCAAAGTGGAGTTGTTCCAGTCATGTTGTCATCTTCCCAGTGGATTTGGATGCAGGTGAGTTGATCCAAATATTGATCTTTAAAATGGTTAAAGTAATTGCTTTTAGAAAGCTACCAAAGAATTTCATTGACTAAAATTGAAAGTTTCATTGAACACGTGTTCTGTTCCCCATCAGATCGTCCAGATCAAAATAAGGAAAGTGTTTGCTTTGCTTGATTTGGGAGGACAGGGCAGGAATTGATGCAATGGCCTTATGAAGGATAGATTTTTTTTAATAATCATGCCTCATTGCCCATCATTGTAAGGGGAGTACTTTGTGTTTGGCATTCTGGAAATTGTCATCTTTATGCTTAACTTGGCTTCTAAAAATCTGGAGTGCTGTGTAAAGTTGCACTTTAGTCTCAAATGTGAAGCAATATGTTACAGGGGAATGAGTGTTGGATCAGGAGAGAAAAAAGTCTAGATTCCAGTCCAAACTCTGTCTGTGGCCTTGGCAAAATCACACAGAGTTTGTGCTCTGTCTCAGCAAGCTAAAGGGTTCAACCTGATGATCTTCAAGGTCCCCTTCAACTCAGAGGTCTATAATTCTATTATATAAAATTATCATATCTCTAATACAATATGTTCACTCAGATGCTGAGTATATCAACATAAAAGAGGACTTTTTGCTCTGCTGGGTGTAGGCTGTAGAAATGGAGGCTATTTCATTTGAGAACTCCCATCAGTTTTTCATCTCATTTTCATATCGCACTTCATAAGGTCTACCTACATAAAGTGCTACATGCTTTTGAATATGTTTGTCTTTTACTCCAAAAAATTAAACTCCCTTTGTTATGTCAACATTACTGCAGCTAGATGCCATGTAATTTTGTTTCACATAGATCTTGGCAGACATTACCTTGATGCTTTTGTCTTGGCTAAGAACCAGGCACATTTGTACTGAGTATATCCCAACTGCTTCTTTTATTTTAAAACTTTACACACGTACTATGTAATTGATTTTCCCACCTATCTAATTAGCCTTGATGATATTATAATTCTTTTAAATAATTAAATGGGCTATGACTAATTTCAATACTGATAACAAAATTTTAACTCCATCCTGCAATTTTAATATTGGCAAAGCAATACCTGGACTGTAAATGCGTTTAGCCCACATTCCAAGTGTTTCATTTGTGACATTTATATTGAATAATATGTGTTCAGTATAATGTAACATTTATAAATCTAACCCTTTCATAAAGATGGGGCTGTATATTGATTAGTTTATGAGCAGAGTGTAATTTTTGAAATACAATATTTAAAACTGAAGATTAAATTTTTATAATTTAATTCATATAGAACTGTGGTCTGTTACTATAGATTTTATTGTATTTTAATTTGATAACCAAAATGAAATACTTTCCTTTCATTTTCTTTGTTGTGTAGTATGATAGCCAATGACCTCTTTGAAATGGAATTTTATTTTCATTTCTTAATGTGTTTCTCTTATATTCCCTGTTTGTTTTAGTGGCACTCAAATATTTTGTTCATATGTTATAATACTCATTGGATGGGTTTAGTTTATTATAACATTTTCTCCAATTTAATTTACTTGAAACCACATGAACTCAATCCATTTCCCACAATTTTAAACTATATGAAATCTGTGCAACTTTCTTCATCATGGCATGCAATAATGGCCAAAAACATAACTTTGTATATTTGGGCAAGAGTTTTGGGGAGCAGGAAGTAAACTAAAGAGGGAAAGCTGTAATATGGACAGGATTAGAGGAGAAAGAACAAGGCCGGGACTTCAGCAGCAGGAGCCAGTGGAGGGTGAAGGGGACAGTAGGACACTTCCTCATGTCTCTCTCTTGCACGTGCTTTAATATAGATCCAGAAGCATCTTCTCCAGGAAGTCTTTCCTAATCATCATCCAGACTGAGCCATTCCTCTGTGCTCCTATACTTTGTGCTGATCTAGAACACATACTGTAATTATTTAGCCATTCAATCAATGTTTATTGTGCACCCACTGCACACCAGACATTCTATTAGGAGTGGGGAATACAATGGTGAACAAAACAAAGTCCCTGCCCTTATGGAGCTTACATTCTAATGAGGGGAAAGGATACAGAAAATAAAAAATAAACAGGTAAATATAGAGTATGCCATGTGGCAAGTAGTATTAAAGAAAATAATGCAGGATAATGTGGGTAGAAAGTGGGGGGGAAATTGCTACTTTTATGTAATCTCCTTTCTAAAGTTAGTTTCACCTTGTCAATAAATACAGTTATTTCTCTAAAACGTTATTTTTATGCTTGCATATATATTCTCTTATATGGGTGTATGCTCCGTACCTACATAAGTCTTCCCTTCTTGTTGGGCATTTCGCTTTCCTTTCTCTATAGTAAACAACATTGAGAAGAACATACTGAAAGTTATCCCTTGGGGCACATTCTTGATTATTTCCATAGGATAAGTTCCTAGAAATGGAAGGGTTGCTACTCAGCTGCTGCCATGCTGAGTAAGTCAGAGCCATCTCCAGTCCTTTGGACGCTGGTATTGGCATCGATAGCCACTTCCTGTAGGAGTCAAAGCCAGAGCTTGGTCCCTGGTCCTTCCCTCACCCATTCACCTTTCTCTTTCTTTCCCCAGTGACCCACGAAAATGACATCAAGAAAGTTAGTGGTGGAAGTTATGAAGGTTATGACACTACTATCAGATGAAATTTCCCAGAAATTTAGGCAACTGTCTAAATCTAAAGGTATTGATGTTTTAAATCCTAACATTTTTATTGCAGATATACATAGTGTCAACATTAAAGCTCACTGTAAAAGTCTCCAGCTTTCTGTCAGTTCCATCTTCAGCCCCATGCAGAGCAAATTGAGGTTTTGAATATATTTCTTGACCTTCACCTCCCAGAATCTGTGACTTCCCTTTCTCCTTATTCTTATGAGACCTCAACCTTCCTCAGCTCTAGTTTCCTGGCTGACATCTAGCTCTGGTCTGTAGGCCAGTGATGGCGAACCTATGACACGCATGTCAAAGGTAACACGCGAACTCATTTTTTTGGTTGATTTTTCTTTGTTAAATGGCATTTAAAAATATAAAATAAATATCAAAAATATAAATCTTTGTTTTACTATGGTTGCAAATATCAAAACATTTCTATATGTGACACGGCACCAGAGTTAAGTTAGGGTTTCTCAAAATGCTGACACGCCGAGCTCAAAAGGTTCGCCATCACTGCCCTAGGCTCTACTTTGACCACACTTTCTTTTTTATTTACCATTAACCGGCGAACAACCTAGATACTGTCCCAGTAGTGATGGATGGTATTGGGAACCCAGAATAAGATAACATGCCATTCCCCCTTTTCTCTTTACTCACCACCACCTCCTCCTTATTGGTCACAATTGTGCTGAAGACCTTTAGGGCATTCAGGTCATCTGGACACATAAGTGTAGAAGGTCCCCTAAAGCTCAAAGAAATGGCTCGGAATTGGTGTGCAGACTAAAGAATATAATTATTAGTCAGTTTAGCTATTTATCAGCAACTTTTTAAACAACAAACAACTTGATGGTTAAGGAGGTCTAGCTGATGATTAAAATAATTTGAGGACAGAGTTTGTGTTTTTCATTTGTCCATGACTTCACTTTCTCTTATAATGATTCAATGATTAAAAATTGTCTCTAACTAAACTATTCTATTTTTCTAACAGAGTTTGAGTAACCTTAACTTAGGCTTTTGGAGAACTATCAGTCACATTAGCATAAAAAACTATTTCAAAGGAAATATAAAGAGAAGTCAAGGGAAAATCATTATTAATTGGATTTTAAACATATAGACCCACTGCACAGACTGGTTCATTTTTATCAACTCAGCTTTAAGAGCTAGAGCTTATGAAGTCACACCAGAAATGCAAGGTCATCTAGGCACAAGAACTTTAGCAGCCTGGAGTAAATATGTCTACCTTAGAAAAACATATTCACTTTTCTTATTCTGACTTTTCAGTAGGTGATGCTACTATTTTATTTTTCTCATTGGAATGAAAGAATACACAAAACTACCCACCTTCAATTGCTTTTCTCAAGGTGATAATGGGCAAATTGGAAGCCACAGATGTGGCTTTCCTACTTGTTTGTGTATCTGCTCCCTTCATCATTGCTTTCATCAGGTGATGTTCTTCAAACGATCACACCATGCTGGGCACAACAAGCTCACATTTTCACTTTCAACCTCTCATATTGAGAACAAAAGTTACTGGCCCATGAGTTATCTGTGAGCATCTTTTATTATTTTCCTACTTTCATGGATACACAAAAGAAAGAAACAACTTCAATATGAATGTAAGATTTTCCTGACCTGGAAAACAATATACTACACAACATGAGCAAAGCCAATAGGTATAACAGATCTTTCTAGAGATGATAAGTGGTGTCTTCCCACCTATAAATCATAGGTCACACTCCCCAATCTCCTCTATTCCTTGAATGATGAATTTCACAGAGTGTTGTCCATCATATGATCTATACATTATTATTTCTTTCACTTTCACCTGAAAATGGAGATGGCAAGACCATCTAAATTTGGGACTGGAAAAAGTGGATGTAGAAAACATGCTGAGAGAATCAAGTTGCTGCATTTACATTAGTTGGGAAGCATTTTAGAGTCTGCCTTGAAGTGATTGTCATATACTCACTCTAACCTTGATCAAGTGTGACAGGTTTCTGTTGAAAGCAAGACAGACCAAATTGGAGTTGACCAAGGATCAGGAGACAGGACTGATTCATGAGGAAATAACAGAGATCCAAAAAGCAAGCCACAGAAGGGACTGCAGATACATGGACAGGTAATGTCAGGAAGAGCCAGCGGCTAATAATAAATAAGATCCCTGAAAACACAAGAAGTATGACATTAGGAATATATGAATTAGGAATTATATTCTGCTATTAGTATTACAAGCCTAAAACTATTGGCTTGCATGAGGGTTGTTTTTTTCTTTTATGTAATTAAACATATGGAGATTTTTACACCAGGGCTTGTATGACAACTTTCTATGTCATCAGGGGACCAGTCTCCCTTATTGCCTTCATTTAGCATGCCTAGGATGAGTGGCCTTCATCTGCGTGGTTTCATAATGGTTGCTGAAACTCTAGCCATTACATCTGCCTTTGCAAAGGAAGAAAAGATAAAGTGAGGAAGGACACAGCAGACTCTTTAAAAGAGACTTTCAAAAAGTCCTGGCTACTTCTGCTTACATGTCTGCTTATAGCCATTCGACCTGTAAAGCATGCCAGAGACTAGAATCTATACTATTTTTATCTTAACACACTGACATCCTCAAGTGTCTAGAAATTCTGTTTGTAAGGATGAAGGAGAGAACAGATATTGAGTGGAAAACTAGCAGTCTCTACAACAGTCCAAGGCAGTATTTGCGGGGAGACCTTTCATTCAGGGATTCAAGGGCGCAGGTTCTTTCCTTCTTACAAGCTATTTTCAACACATGGCTTCAGTGGTCATCACCGCAGGGGTAAGATAAAGTAGAGAACCCATATGCTGGGCAACAAAAAGCAGGAACCCCACCAGGTTCAAAGGGCAGGACACTCCTCCATGAAAGGACCAGAGGAGAGCTTTCACAGCTTGGCTGCAAATTAGAATTATTAGACACATAAGGGAGTTTAACACATGTTGATGCCCAGGCCCGAGCCAAATGCAGTGGGAATAGGTAGGCATCTGTGCCTTTTAATGTCTTCTCAAATGATTCTCATGTTCATCTACAGTTGAGAACCATGTTCCTGGAAGATAACTGGACCACAGACCTAGAAGGACTAAATTTTGGACAAAGATTGAAGATAGAGACTTAGTTAATTTATCTCATATACAAATCCATGGAACGATGCAGCAAAACAAACTTGATACTTAATTCTGAGAACTTGCGCCTTGGTCTCCTTAGACAGTTTCGTTCAAATGCCTGAGGTGATGCTAATATAAATAGGGGCTACATGGTCCCAGCAGTGAAGTTTAGAGGACTCACGGCCAGGAAGCCAATCACCCCACCAAACAGACAAAACAAACAAACAAACAAACAAACAATAAATAATCAACCTCCTGGAGTTTTTGGAGTATATGCTACCCAAAAGATAGACTCCAACAATTTCATTTATTAGGATATTCCCAGTGCCTAGAACAGACCTTGACACAGAGCCCCAACAAATATATATATATATATATATATATATATATATATATATATATATATACACATTTTGGTTAATCTTTACCCAAGGATATTTTTCCATTGACTTTTAGAGAGTAGAAGAGTGGGGGAGAGACAGACAGAAACATCAATGTGAGAGAGACACATTGATTGATTACCTACTACACGTGCCCCTAACCAGGGCCTGGGATTGAACCTGCAACTGAGGAACATGCCCTTGACCAGAATCGAACCCAGGACCCTTCAGTCCGCGGGCTGATGCTCTAACCACTGAGCACCTGACTAGGGCAGCAAATATTTTTTTTAAATTGACAAACTAACAAGTATTTTGAGAAACTATTCCATGTACTCAGAGAGTTATTATGTAGAAAATGTAGATATATAGAAAAATACAAAAACATTAATTTCCCTCACATGACAAGATTAGACAGACAGATAGCTAGATGATAGATTGAGGGAGGAGAGTCAAGATTTACCGTAACACACAGTGCCAGAAATCAGACAACGTGCCAGAAATCAGACAAATGGTTGCCTGCTGGGGTTCAGATTGATGGTAAAGGAGCAGGAGGGAACTGGGGACATGATATTAATGCTCTATATCTTCATTGTGGCATTTAAGTTTGTAGAAACTGAAAATGGGTGCATTTCATTATATGTAAAGTGTATCTTATATTAGTCTTCTAATGCTACACAACAATATAGTGGCTGAAAACAACATTGATTTATGAGGTCACAGTTCTGTAGGTCATAAATCGGTACCACATGGCTGAGTTCTGCGCACAGGGTCTTCGCAGGCTGAAATCATGGTGTCAGCTGGACTCTGTTCTCCTTTGCATCTCAGGGTCCTCTTCCAGCTTCACACGATTGTGGCATAACTCACTTCCTTGTGGCTGTATGACTGAAATCCCAGTTTCCTTACCTGCTGAAAACCAGGGCAAGCTCTGTTAGAGCTCACGTCGCTGGCTGCATGGATCTTTCAATTCAGCAATGGCTGAACCTTTCTTCATCAAATCCGTGTCAGGCTTCAAATTTTTTTTTCTGTATGTAGAGTCCAGTTCCTTTTAGGAGTTCCTGACCTCAGTCATTTACATCTGCAAAATCCCCTTTCCTGCAGATGATGGCATAGTAATGGGAGCGATGTCACACCTTCACAGGTTCCATCCAGACTTAAGGGGAAGAGATTGTAAAGGAGTTAGTCATTGTGCTCGTCTTAGAATTCTGCTTACCACATACCCGATCATGTTTATTACAAAAGTAGATTAATACATAGGAAGTTAAGGATACTTGTATGTTGACTTTTAGCCACTCACTCCCATGCTCACATCTTGGAGCAGATCATCATCCAGAATTGCTCCCCTTTTGAAATCTTAGCGTCTGAGAGGAATGCACATAGGCATTCTGCTTGTCAATAGAAATGGAACAACAACATGATCGGCAGGGCCAGGTGACAGAAAGGCTGAGGTACTCCTTCAAGCATTAATTTTACTATCATTACAGTTGACACATTTGCTTCTTTTTCATTCTACTGGGTTCACATTCCAGTTGTCAGAAGAGAGTGTGTGGGAAGTGAGATTTACCAGCACTCCCTAACTACCTCTTACTTCTGCCACCAGTGACTATCACTGGTGAATTCTTTTCAGTTGTTAAGAAATTCTCCCTCTTTGTATGCATGTGCACACGTGCCGATTGCAAAAAAGATGCATTTCTGGATTTATGACCCAGTGCTAATGCAGATCCCGCTTTTTCTGGCAGGGGAAATAAATTCTATATAATATTTATTGTATAGTCACGGATTCTAAAAATCAACATTTGGGAAAATTATCTAGCACTGTGATTGTCACTCAGCTATTTTTAATTTATGCTTAGCGAACACTATACAAAAGAAGGTACTATATTATTTCATGGACGTTATCAGGGAACACGGGTTACAGATCTCATTCACTTCACAATAGTTGTCTGTTTTAGGGAAGTGATTGCCTGTTATATTTAGATCCATGAAAGATTAATTGCATTTCAGTATTTTTATTAGAACGAATGATAAAACCATAAGCACACTTGAATTTTCACAACTTAAAAACTCCAAATTCATCAGTAACCATTTTTAAACCCTCAGAAATATTTTTCTCTCAAAATACTTGATGATGAGCTCATTCTAAATGCTTTAGGTTAAATTACAGTAGTATTTATATTTAGTAAATTACATGGCATCTTGTGATGCTATCATAATTTAAGAAATGAATCTTGATAAGTGATTTGTGCTTTTTATATACCCCTACATTTTATTAAACATAATTAGACTGTGTTCAAATATGAATATGATATTAAGACTCAGGATAAGTGACATGCCTATCCTATTAGCATATTATTCAAATGATATAGGGCCTACCGCTTTTCTGGTCAGAATGATAGATAATGAGTTTGTACAAGCTAATTTGAAATTGGATCCTTAATTTTCATTCATTTAATTACAAAGCAGCATTATAAAATCCCTACTAAAATAGTTCACATAGCAGTCTGCAATGAGGAAGAAGCTGTTATGTGAAAGCACATTGTATAAGCTTGGTCAGTCGCCAGCAGTGGTAGGATTGTGCTGAGCAAGTCATGGCATTATTAGAGGATGCTGGCATAAACAGAAATGCAGATCAGTAAATGAAATGGAGGATAGAAAGAAACCAATAAAGATGGTGTATTAAAAAAGTTGAATGTAGCTTATTGGAATCTGCGTTTTAATAGTTCAGTGTGAGTAAAGACCTGAGGAAATGACCTTTCATTTCAGTATAAAAGAAATGTAATTATAATTTATTCCAACTGTGCTCTTTTACAATAATATAGGATCATTTAGACTTGCCCGTGAAAATGGTTTTATTGATAGGCTGGTGCTAATGATAAATTAACTCTTCATAGTACACAACATGTTGACTGATAGAGAACTTACAGAAATGAAGAGGAGACTTTTAAGAAAAGCCACATCCTCGGTATAATAAAACAATGAATGAATTATACTTGTAAAAATAATCCAGCTTTTTATGATAGTTATACCTATTGCAAAACTCAGGCTTTGTAACAGAAATAGGATGACAGTCAAAATTTCTATTAAAAGATAAAATGAGCCCTGGCCAGTGTGGCTCAGTTGGTTGGAGAGTTGTCCCATATACAGGTCTCAGGTTTGAATCCCAATCAGGGCACATACCCAGATTGCTGGTTCCATCCTGGGTGGGATGCCTATGAGAGGCAATCGATCAGTGTTTCTCTCTCACATTGATGTTTCCCCCTCTCTCCCTCTTCCTTCCCCTCTCTCTAAAGTTAATAAAACCATGTCCTCAGGTGAGAATTTTTTAAAGAAAAAGATGAAATGAATCTTACAAACAACTTACCTGTTCAATTAATATAGTGGTATTTCATTTTCTAAAATAATTAAGGTATTATAATTAGATACTTTGCATGAAACAGGCTTCATCCCTATATAATTGAATATGCATATGTCACGTATGTTAGTCATAACACTGATGGGAAGAGATGACTGGGGTCCCAAATCTTCAAATATTCAGATTCTGTCAGGCAACGTGCTCCTTTATAAGGTTCCTGAGGAGTATATGGAACACACAGGAGACAATGGACAAACACACACTTCATAGCCAGAGCTATGGCCTCAGATCTTTAAGTGGTCTCAGGTCAAACTGGGCGGGACCATAAGTGAATGAAGGTGACTATCTACCGGACTCCCATCCTAACCTAGAGCCTAGACTAGAAGTCAGAAGAGTGGCTTCCTAGGTCTTTTTCCAGGAACCACTCCCTGGCTTGACCCCGCCTTTCCCTCCACTTTCAGGTCTTACACTCTGATAATGAGAGGAAGGACAAAGAGAAAATCTTCCTAGAAAAACATAGAGTAAAACTTGCTTAAACTACTTCCCATGAGCCAGACACTGACCTTAAACTCACTTGGCTTTACATAAAAAAGAGTATGAGGGGGGTCACAACATGGAGAACGCTCATTGTACCACAACTCCCACATGTGAGCACACCTGAAGCTTGAACTTTTTGGTTATTGTTGTTAATCCTCACCTGAGGATATTTTTACATTGATTTTTAGAGAGAGTGGAAGGGGGAGGGAGAGACAGAGAGATAGAAACATCTATGTGTGAGAGACACATCATTTGGTTGCCTCCCACAAGCCCCAACCAGCGCCAGGGATGGAGCTTGCAACTGAGGTATGTGCCCTTGACGAGAATCGAATCTGGGACGCTTCAGTCCACAAGCCAACATTCTATCCATTGAGCCAAACCGGCCAGGACTGAAGCTTGAAATTTTACTTTTTTGTTTCTCACACCAAAAACTCAAATTATGAGTTCCTTACCCTTGTTTGAGTTGATTCTTCTACAAGATGGAGTTGTTGGGGGCAATACTGGACCTTTCCCAGCAGTTAGAATGTGCCACTAACAATAATTAGGACAAAAAGTAAACAACAATTAGACACTTCTTGTTGGAGTTAATCTTCTTAATTCAGGGATACAAATCCTACCCTAACACTACATTGACTTGGTGCATATAAAGTATTAGGAACTGAATTGTTTTAGTTCTGTCTCCATTCCCATCACCTAATTCTATATAATAAAAACCTAATATGCTAAGTGTCCAGTCATCTGGTTGTCTGTTCAACCAATCAAAGCGTAATATGTTAATGATATGCTAAGGCAGCTCAACCACTCACTATGATGTGCACTGACTACCAGGGGACAGACAGTCGACCGGTAGGTTAACTTGCTCCTGGGGTCTGGTTTATCGGGACTGAGTGAGACTGGCCGGACACTCCCTGGAGTCCTCCTGCAGTCCCTGCCCAACTGGCCAGCCTCCTGCGTCCCTCCCCGGCCCTGATTGTGCACCAGTGGGGGTCCCTTGGCCTGGCCTGCACCCTCTCACAATCTGGGACCCCTCAGGGGATATTGGAGAGCCGGTTTCAGCCTGAAACCACAGGCCTGGCCGAGGGACCCCACAGGTACATGAATTCGTGCACCGGGCCTCTAGTCATTTCTATAAAAATCATCAATCTATTTTTTCAATATAAGCATATACACATGAGAATACATGTTTGGAAAAATATCCATTTATTAATTGGTTTGTTCAGCTTTTAAAGAACTAGTTCTGCCGATAATCTAGTATTCAATATAAACACATTAAAGAAAAAGCAAATAAAAAATACTATGATAAATATTGTAAGAGATAGAGACAGGATATGAAATACATGTTAAAAAGAGGAGCTGCTATTCTGAGAGAGAAGGAATTGCTATATGGAAGAGGTAGGGTTTAAGGAGAAACTTGAAATATATGTAATATTTCATCAGTTGAAATCACAAATATAGTTTAATCCAATAATTTTCAATATGTGGTTTGGGGACCAGCAATATCAGAATCACCTGGGAATTTGTTAGAAATGCAAATTATCAAGCCCCACCCAAACTTAATAAATTATAAACTCTAGGGATAGGGCACAGTAATCTATGATTTAACAACCCTCCATGTGATTCTGATGCATGCTAGAGCTTGAAGACCACTGGACTAATCCTATATAATAAAAGCCTAATATGCAAATTGTCCCCTGGGGCGGTCATTCTACCACTCACTATGATGTGGGGCTGTGACCTCTCACCAGCTACCTGGGGGTGGGGTGATGGGGATGGAGGTGAGGTGAGAATGTGGGATTTCCACTGAGCTCACTCTCACTCCCCCTGCTACCCTCCCTTGGGACACCAGGGCTAGCGTGCCAGGGAAGCACCTGCTCTGAGGTGCCAGGCACCCACGAGGAGCTCGTCCCCCCACCTGAGCAGCCTCTTCCAGGTGAGCTGGGCTGCAGTTGCTGAGACTGCAGGGGCCAGTCAGGTTCCCTGTGGGTTCGTGCAGGAGCCAGTCTGCAAGGCCAGCCAGGAGAGAGTGCGCTGCCTGCCTGGCTTCCATGCAGTGCCATTGGGCAGCCCAGAGGCCCAAGCTGCACCTAGCCTGCTGCCTCCGGCCATGCTCACCATGTCTCTGCCTGGGGACTTGGGTGCCGTGACTCAGGCAGAGAGGGGTGTGCGGAGGCCTGGGGGCCCAGGTGCTGTCCAGGGCCCAGAGATCAGCTGGGACCTGCCCTTCCACGCCAGATGCTTTGATCATTGGCTAGGCCTAGGGACCACAACCATGCAAGAATTTCATGCACCAGGCCTCTAGACCTATATAATAAAAGTGTAATATGCTAAGTGTCTAACCTATCGGTCGACCATTTGGTCGACCGCTCGACCAGTCGCTATCATGCACACTGACCACCAGGGGGAAGACTCTCCGACTGGTAGGTTAGCTTGCTGCTGGGGTCCTGCTGATCAGGACTGGGTAAGAGGGCCAGACATGCCCTGGAGCCCTCCCGCAGTCCCTCCCCAGCCAGCAGGCACCCATCAGCCCCCATCAGGGCTGGGCGGGACAGCCCTGATTGGCCCCAATTGCCAGCCAGGCCAAGGGACCCCACCCATGCACGAATTCATGCACTGAGACTCTAGTTAATCAATAAGCCTATATTTATTGATTGACTTATGTGCAAAGTGCTAAATAGGCAATCGGGGAATAGAAATAATTATAAAATACAGATCTTATCATTTAAAATGTTCCAATTGATTTAGAATAGTCATCATAACAGAAATGGTATAAAAGAAACCTAAAGCCCAGCCAAAGTGGCTCAGTAGTTGAGCTTCAATCATGAACCTAGACGTCACAGGTTCACTTCCCGGTCCAGCCATATGCCTGGGTTGAGGGTTCGATTCCCAGTAGGGGGCATACAGGAGGCAGCTGATAGATGTTTCTCTCTCATAGATGTTTCTGTCTCTCTATCCCTCTCCTTTCCCATCTCTCTAAAATAAGTAAAAACATTAAAAAAAAAGAAGAAGAAAGAAAGAAACCTAAAGCACAAAGTTGTTGATAGGGCCCAAAAAATTCACAATGACAGGTAGAGACTGCAAAGAAATCCCTAGTAGTAGAAAGTTCTAAGATATACAAAGGGGGCAGATTATAGTAATATACACCTAGTAGAAAATTCCAAGGTATACAAATGGAGGGGGGGCGTTATAGTAATATACACCTCCTCCATTTTGTCAACACAGACATTATCACTCCCTTGGTGCAGATGGCAATCAGTCAAACAAGCTAAAATAGAGCTACAGCCCAGCTGGTGTGGCTCAGTGGTTGAGCATTGACCCATGAACCAGGAGGTCACAGTTCCATTCCAGGTCAGGGCACATGCCCAGGTTTTGGGCTCGATCCCCAGTGAGGAAGGGGGGTGTGCAGGAGGCAGCCAATCGATAATTCTCTTTCATTATTGGTGTTTCTATCTTTCTCTCCCTCTCCCTTCCTCTCTCTGAAATCAATAAAAATATATTTTTAAAAAAATCAAATACAGTTCAGTTCATAAGTCAGGATATAGGGACCAATAAAACAAATAGACACAAATGGCCACTTTATCCTGTTTTGAGATTCTTGAGCTTCTTGAATGTGTAAATCTATAGTTTTCATCAATTTTTGAAAATGTTTGGCCCTAACCGGTTTGGCTCAGTGGATAGAGTGTCGGCCTGTGGACTGAAAGGTTTCCCGGTTCGATTCTGGTCAAGGGCATGTACCTTGGTTGCGGGCACATCCCCAGTGGGGGGTGTGCAGGAGGCAGCTGATCAATGTTTCTCTTTCATTGATGTTTCTAACTCTCTATCCCTCTCCCCTCCTCTCTGTAAAAAATCAATAAAATGTACTTTAAAAAAAGAAAATGTTTGGCCATTATTTCTTCAAAAAATGTATTCTTCCCCCTTAGCCCATTTAGGACTCCAATTACAAGTATTCTAGACTGCTTGATATTGTCACTGCTTGACATGGTCACTGAGACCTTTTTAACTTCTTTTAGTCTTTTTTCTCTCTATGCTTCAGTTTGCATAGTTTCTATTACTATATCTTCAAGTTTACTGATCTTTTTTTTTCTGAAATATCTAATGCTGTTAATTCCACCCTATGAAATTTCATTTCAGATATTGTATTTTTAATCTCTAGAAGTTTCATTTGGTCTTTTTTACATCTTCCATTTCTCTTTTCATTATGTTCATTTTTTCCTTTATGTCCTTAAGTGTATGGAACATAAATATTATAGATGTTTCAACGTCCTTGTTTGCAAATTCCATCATCTCTCATTTCAGCATCTGTTTTCCTTCTGCTTATGGGTCACATTTTCCTGCTTCCTCACATGTCTAGTAATTATTTTACTGAATGCTGGACATTTTTAATTTCAGGTTGTTGAGTTATGATTTTGTAGTATTCCATTATAGAGCATAGGACTTTATTCTGTTAGACAGTTCAGCAACATGAAGATAATTTTTAATGAATTTGAAGCTTGTTTTTATGCTTCTTTTAGCTCTACTATAAGGTATGAGCTTCTGAGAGCACCACTAAATACCCTGGACATTCAACAATGTCTCTCCATTCTGGTCAGTTAGAACGAAAATGATGCCAGGCCCTATATTAAGTCTTGAAACTGCTTGGCTTACAACAATTGTTCTTTCCCTAAGTTTTTCTTTGCCTAACCTGATGGAATTTCACCCTACATATTCATAGACTGGTTTTAGCCAAAGATTTAAGGAGACACCTATGTAGCTTTCTGGAGCTATTTCTCCAAGTGGCTCCCTGGACAGTGCTCAGAAATTCTAGTTGCATTGGCCTCCCTGAATTCTGACCTCCTCAGCTCAGTGAGATTCCCTTTCCTTGTGCTACTGTCTAGAAAGTGTCTTCACCATAAAGTCAAGGTCATTGTAGGGCTCACTTCATTTATTTCCCTCTTCTCAGGGATCAAAATACCGCACAGCCTATTGCCCAATATTTGAAAACAGTTCTTTCATATATTTTGTGCTTCTTTCTAGTTGTTTATGGGAGGAAGGCAAGTCCCACAGGAGATATCGTTCATGGGTGGATGCAGAAGTCCTCAAAATGCCTTCTATAAAAACACGTAAAATAAACAGAGCCATAAACAAAAAGGTCTTAAGGATGGGGAGCTGAGAAAGATGTACTAAAATACATTTGGTAAACATCTTTTGGCATACATAGTTTCCCACTGAACCCTGGCTAGTTGTTTTTGGTTTTTTGTTTTTTGGTTTTTTTATTTCTTTATTGAATTCAGACAGGAAGGGAGAAAGGGGGAGAGATAGAAACATTAATGATGAGAGAGGATCATTGATTGGCTGCCTTCTGCATGCCCCCTACTTGGGATCGAGCCTGCAACCTAGGCACGTGCCCTTGGCTGGAATCGAACCTGGGACCCTTCAGTCCAAGGCTAATGCTCTATCAACTTATCCAAGCAGGCTAGGGCCCCTGGCTAGTTTTTAAGGTGTCCTGACCCCAAGTAACTGGACATTCCATATGCACGAACATTAATAAATAGTTGATGTACATATTAAGTGATTTGAAGGATTGCCTAATTTATTTTCCTTATCAAGTCAACATTTGCATTATCTGTAGATTTTTCTCTTCTTTTTGAGAATGGCCTTTTCAGTATATGAATAAGGTATACGTATAAAGAATTTCAAAACAATTCAGAAATATAGTGGGTGGAAAAGGAATAAAAACAAAATCTCTCCACTCTCTTTTTTGATAAATTTCTTTATTGGTTAAGGTATTCCACTCTCTCTTATTAACTGTTAACTGTTCGGCATATATATATCTACTAGAGGCCCGGTGCACAAAAATTTGTGCACTCGGGGGGAAGGGGGGGTCCCTCAGCCCTGCCTGTGCCCTCTAGCAGTCTGGGACCCCTCGGGAGATAACAACCTGCTGGCTTAGGACTGCTCCCAGGTGGCAGAGGGCAGGCCCAATCCCTAGGTGCAGCCCCTGGTCGGGCTCAGAGCAGGGCCGATTGGGGGGTTGGGGCACCGCCCCCTGTCACACTCAAGGCAGGGTCGATGGGGAGGTTGCAGCATGACCCCCTGTCACGCACAGAGCAGGGCCCATCAGGGGGTTGAGGAGCTCCCTCCTGTCACTCACAGAGTAGGTCCAATAGGAGAGTTGGGGCACCGTCCCCTGTCACACACAGAGCAGGGCCGATCAGGGGGTTGGGGCGCCGCCACTGTCACACTCAGGGCAGGGCTGATGGGGAGGTTATGGCTCTACCCCATCACACACAGAGCAGGGCCCGTTGGGGGGTGGCGGGGGTTGGGGCGCCACCCTCTATCACCCACAGAGCAGGGCCGATCAGGGGGTTGAGGCGCCGCCACTCACACTCAGGGCAGGGCTGATGGGGTGGTTATGGCTCTACCCCGTCACACACAGAGCAGGGCCTGTGGGGGGGTGGCGGGGGTTGGGGCGCCACCCTCTATCACCCACAGAGCAGGGCCGATCAGGGGGTTGGGGCACTGCCACTCTCACACTCAGGGCAGGGCCGATGGGGAGGCTATGGCTCTACCCTGTCACACACAGAGCAGGGCAGATAGGAGGTTGTGGCCATGCCCCCTGTCACACACAGAACCACAGAGCGATCAGGGTGTTTGGGCGCTGCCCCCTGTCACGCTGATCCCGGTGCCGGGAGGCCTCTCGGCTCCGCTGATCCCAGTGCTGAGAGGCATATTACCCTTTTACTATATAAGGTAGAGGCCTGGTGCATGGGTGGGGCTGGCTGGTTTGCCCTGAAGGGTGTCCTGGGTCTGGGTGGGGGTCCCCACTGGGGTGCCTGGCCAGCCTGGGTGAGTGGATGATGGCTGTTTGCAGCTGGTCACACATCCTTCAGGGTGGGGGCCCCCACTGGGGTGCCTGGCCAGCCTGGGTGAGGGGATGATGGCTGTTTGCAGCTGGTCACACACCCTTCAGGGTGGGGGTCCCCACTGGGGTGCCTGGCCAGTCTGGGTGAGGGGCTGAGGGCTGTTTTCAGGCTGGGGGTGACTGAACTCCCAAACGCTCCTTTTTTCCTTTTTTTTTATTCTGGGCCAGCTTTAGCTTGAGGCTTGGCTCCAGCTCTTAGGCCTCTGCTGCTGAAAGTAGGTTTCTGGCCTTTGCTTACAATGTTGCGAATCTGTTGGCTGAAGTCCGGTGGTATTTGTTACAGAGTTTCTTAAACTGCCGGCTCAGAGGCCTGCAGTCGCAGGTGGGGAACGTTGGTTCCCTCCGTCACTGAGGCAACCAAGCCTCATGTTAGTTTCAAGCTGCCTGGCTGCCGGTGGCCATCTTGGCTGACAGTTAATTTGCATATCTCGCTGATTAGCCAATGAAAAGGGTAGCGGTCGTACGCCAATTACCATGTTTCTCTTTTATTAGTGTAGATATCTCCATTTCACAAAAGTAGATTTCTCTACCACTGTCCAGTCCCACTGAAGAACCAGTGAGAGGCGTTTCCCTACTATACCACCATCACCCCTCTGTTTTGAGGGACTTACCAGAGTCGCGTGCTATTGCCAAGGAGAAGTATTTACAAGGCACAGTTTGGATGGGACCCAAAAGCTCAGAGCCTATTCCTGCTGGATGAGCAGCAGTAAGGACCACTGGCAGATCTTAAAGGAAAGTTGTACCTCACAGTTAAAAGATGACATGGCTTCTTGACATGCTTATATGCTCTCTTGACTGGTGATTAATGTTTTCTGGTATCAATTTAACCTTCATTCGAGTCCCGGATGGAGGCTACTAATAAAGTTCTACTTCGCCCTCGATGCCAATTCCTTGCTGTCATCTATAGCCCCCTAGGTCTGGTCTTTTTGTCTCCAGCTTATGACCACCTTCAAGGACTTTTCCTTTACTCCCTGCAAACACACTCACGCCTACACTGTAATCGAATCTCTTCCCAGGACTGGGGTGGAGTGGGTAAAGAGGGTCCTTTCTTCTATTTTTTTTGTAAGTTTTGACCATCACCAACTCTATATTCCATTTTCCAGAGGGCCTTCCCTTTTGTTTCTCCACATACTTGTTTGGAAGCAAAAACAAAATGAAATAAAACAACAAAGAGTGTATATTAATTTTTTCCCTTTTCATTCTTACAATAACTATGCTTATTTAATTTACCTCCAAGCTAGGCAGGTGACTGTGACTGATAATGGCAAGGGTCAGGAAGTGCAGAAAGTAAAAGAAAGAAAGAAAAATCACAAGAATAAAGTTCAAGGTTATATTCTGCATCTTTGCAAGCCACTGCATGCATGTAGGAATGCTGCATAATATTAACATATTATTATACTGTGTAAATTACTATAATATAGTGAAGCAGTCTCTTACTGATGCACACAATGAAAGAAAACCACCTTGAATCTGCTCAAGCTTTAAATAGCACTTACTTATTTATTTCTGTAGGAAAAATTTCTGAAAGTAGAAATGCTGGATCAAAGGGTATGTATTATTTAAATTTCAAATAAAATATCAAATTGCCTTCCATAAAGATTGTGCCAATCTATACTTTTATAACAGTATATGAGATTGTCAACACTAGATATTAATAATTATATCAATATTTGCCAATGGAATAGGTCTAAATTAGATTAAAATATCTACTTTATAAAAATTCTATTTTTACAATTAACAGGTTGAAGATATTTTCATATGTAGATAAATTCATTGTACTTCTTCCATGAATTGTCTGTTCATATCCTTCGTGCATACTTGATTTGGATGTTATTCTTTTACTTATTAATATGTAGCAGCTGTATATACCAAATGTATTGTACAAATATCAACCCTTTAGATGTTATGTGTAGCCTATATATTGCACATTTTTTTTCTAGTTTGATATTTGCATTTTAGCATTATTTACAAAGTGTTTTAGGGTTTGTTTGTTTGTTTTGTTTTGTTATGCAGAGATTAATCCATTCAACAAATATGTATGGAGATCCTACTATGTGCCAACCACTAGTCTGAGTTAGAGGGACATGGAGGTGATTAAGACAGACAACGTCCGTGCATGCAGGGTGCTTACATCCTAATGGAGAAGCAGGACAATAAGTAAACAAGAGATGTAAAGTTGTATGAGAATGAAAATAAACAGGGTGACAAGAAGTAAATGGGAAAGAATGGTCAGTTAAGGTCTTTGCGAAGAGATGACATTTGGGTAAAACCTGAAAGATGAAAATGAGACAAATAAAGCACCTGGGCAATGGAGGGGGGCGCTGGGGTTGGGGAAAGTCTGTGTGTGGGAGGAACAGCCATCCAAATGAGCAATGGCAGGAGAGGATTTAGGGTGCTCAAGCACAAAAAGAAAAGCATGGTCACAGCCTAGTGAGGAGCAGGGAACTTGATGTGAATGGGGTTGTAGAGGCGGGTGGGGCCAGATGAGACAAGATCTTGTTTTATTCTAAGAGCAACAGATGGCCACTGGAGAGATTTAGGATGGAGTGGCATGATTTGATTTATGTTCTTAAAGCTCATTTATTTTAGTTATGCAAAGAATAAATTGGAAAGGGGAAAATGTATAAACAGAAAGAAGACAACCCTTGCACTAGTCTAGACCAGAGGTTATAGTGCCTTAGCTTATGGTGGTGGCCATAGAAAATAAAGTGGGAAGGGCAATTTTTAGACGATCCAATTTGCTTTTCTATCCCCTCTTCCCGCACATAATATATCTTCATCTTTATCTATTCTTCTCTCATCTTTTGTAGTGTTAAGGAATAAGGTGTCCCATCTCTTTTTTAAGACCAACCTCTCAAGACACAGCAAAAATCACCTATTCAAGAAGTTTTTCTTGAAACTTTGACTGTGCTAAGATTCACTAATGTATGCAAACCTCTACCAAAGCATTTAACATTATATTTTAATTATGTTCATTTGTCTTTCTTTTAATTAGACCATAGGCTCCAGAAGTAGGTTATTATATCCTATTCATCTATATAACACAGTGCCTGGATCAGTATCGGGTACATAGTAGGCACTTCATTATTAATTATCCTTGAATTGAAGAAGTGGGTATTAAATTTTACCTAAAACACATGTGGAGATACTAATTTATTTCAGCCTATTGATGTTGCATGTAAATAGCTTATCTTGAAATAAGCCCTGTATAACTATGATAGATTGTTATTTCCATGTAATACCAAATCTGATCTACCAATATTTTATATAGTTATTTTTTATCTATATTTTGAATTTGATATATTTTGTTCACATTTTGGGACCAGAATTATGTTGACTATAAAATAGGTTGAGTAGGTGTACAGTTAGGGGGTCTTAATTTCAAACAGCAGAAAATGACACTGGTTAATATAAACAAACGTGGAGTTCAGTGGAAGAATGCTGGATATTCACAGAATTCATAGGAAGGTTGAAGGCCTCAGATCAGTATGAAGCGGGAACCACAGAGTCAGCACTGTAGTTGACATCATGCCATTGGAACAGTCTGGTGAACACCCCACTGGCCTTGCTATCATTGGATACTGGATATTGCAGCCAACAGCCCCTGCCAGATGTCTGCTCTGTCCCTGCTTCTTTGGCTTCGCTTCCTCATTCCGGTAGGAGAAGCTGATGGGTTTAGCCTAGGACCTAGGTCCTGCATCTATAAGTTAGGGTTTGGTGGTAGAGATAGTGTATATGTGGCCTTTTAGTTTCTGTAGTAGAAGGCAAGCACATCCTTCCTTCCTTCTCTCAATACTCTGAGGAATTCCTCAAACCTAAAAAGGAGGTCAGATGTTGGGAAGCCACAAAACATGCAAGAAACTCACCCCCCAAAAGCAAAACAAAAACTTTAGTTCACTCCAGAAGATTTTAATTATTTTTGATGATCTGACTACGTTGTATGGGAGATGGCCTGTCAACCTGCCAAGGCCCAGACAATTTCCTGGGAAAATTTCTTGGAGAGTTGTTTTTGTTTTGTCTATGGTTATTGCTCTGCTCAAGTTGTCTATAATTTTAAAATTTATCTTCTCAATATACAAAAATAAAACACAAGCACACATATGTAAAATGAAAACTATTTAGATATGGAGAGAGTATAAAAGGAACAGTTTTTTGTTTCCTCTTCCTGAGGTAAGCACTTTTGTTTGTTTTTATATATTTTTTATTTTTAAAATATATTTTTATTGATTTCAGAGAGGAAAGGAGAGGGAGAGAGAGAAACATCAATGATAAGAGAGAATCACTCGTCAGCTGTCTCCTACACACCCCACACGAGGGATCAAGCCCGCAACCTGGGCATATACCCTGACTGGAATCAAACCGTGACCTCCCGGTTCATAGATCAATGATCAACCACTGAGCCATGGTGGCTGGGCTGAGGTAACCACTTTTGACAGTCATTTTGCTATGCACCTACATAGAGAATGTGTACATACATACATTATATGTAGTTTTGACTTTTAAAAAAAGTAGCATTATCCTAAACATATTACTGATTTCTTTTCACTTAATAATATAACGTGATCATCTTTTTATACCATTTTATAGAGACACCATATTTGTAAAGGGTTTTATTATGCTCCATTGTAGATATTAGCAAATAATACTTAGCCAATAGTCTCTTGAAGGATATTTAGGTTCCTAATTTCTTGATATTACATATTATAATACAATGAATATTCTTGTACCCCATAGTTTCATATTTGTAATCTACTTTATAGTTAGAGGCTAATGATGGTATGTCAAGCTTTTCTAATTCTGTTTCTGTACACTTCTCTTTTTATGTATGACATCATCATCATATGTTTAATGAATTTTGATATTGCCTTTTTAATGTGTAAAATTCATTTTAGATGTTTTAAATGAATATAAACTTATTTTGCCCCGCTAATTTTTTTAAATTGCCTTTTATCTGACACCAATATTAACAATTTTCCTTTTGGATGTGATTGTCTACATATATTCACTCATCCATTTATTTTTGACATTTCTAAGTGGCTGAGTTTTAGGAGTCTCTCTGATAAGCAGCACGTGGTTGGGTGGGGACATTCCCGTCAGTTTTCAGGATCAGAATTTTCATCCTCCATGACCCTGTCTCCCTGAAGTTGGAAGAGAGGATCAGCTCCGTAAAACAGCCCCATTCTAAAGGAAGTCTGTACTGCATAGACATCCCACTTCTTGTTATTTAAATGAGCCAAAATATAACACTTTTTTTAAAGTAATGTTTTAAAAATACATTTTATTGATTTTTTACAGAGAGGAAGGGAGAGGGATAGAGAATTAGAAACATCGATGAGAGAGAAACATCGATCAGCTGCCTCCTGCACACTCCCCACTGGGGGTGTGCCCGCAACCAAGATACATACCCTTGACCAGAATCGAACCTGGGACCCTTGAGTCTTCAGGCCGATGCTCTATATCTGCTGAGCCAAACCGGTTAGGGCCAAAATATAACACTTTTAAAACCAGTTGGCCAAATGGCAGGAAATCATAGTAACATAGATTGAATTGGATCAGGCTTGTTGTTTTAGTAACTCCTTTCCTACCCCAGATGAGGTATGAGATGCTGCACAAAAGGTTGCAGCCTCTATATTCTAACACATAATGGTGAGATTTCCTGGAACCTTTTCCATATCCTGTCTGTCAG
The DNA here is from genome assembly GCF_963259705.1 of Myotis daubentonii. Lineage (NCBI taxonomy): Eukaryota > Metazoa > Chordata > Mammalia > Chiroptera > Vespertilionidae > Myotis > Myotis daubentonii. The sequence continues at coordinate 63,744,255 of NC_081861.1, read as the reverse complement.
CATGCTTCCTCCTCTTGTCAGCCTTCTGATTGCATCACATTGCTTAATTCCTGCTTTTTTTTTTTTTTTTTAAAAAAAAACTACTTTAAAAAAACACAAAAAAACAAACAAACAAAACCTCTCTTCCCTGCTCCTTTGACTAAGCTCGCTGTGTGAATTTGATTCTCCCTGCCAGCTTTGCTCCCATGGCTTCATGCTCTGCAGGCCAGAGGCCACGTCTAAACGTCCGCCATGCCCAGACACAGCTTAATAAGGGCTCCTTGGATCTACGATCTTCAGCATGAAGCTTACCCGAGACAGCAACATTTCTGAAGTTTATAAGTATGAAAGAGATTTGGAAAATGAAGTAACCATTTGTCTCTCTTGCTCTCTAATCCAGGCAGGAATTCTACTGAATATGCAACTAGATTGGAATACAAAAATGGCCCCTCCACTAACTTGGGACCTAGAATATGAGAAATTTTAGGTCCATCCATTACTCAGTACTATTCCTGAACTTTTCCATCTTTTGGATGCCATTTTGTATTTTGTGGGTATGTCTGGCTCCTTTACTAGGCTGAAAGCGCCTTTGTCTTATGGACCTTTTCGCATTCCCCACCTGGCCTAGTAGAGTACTGTACGTGAATAGGCATTCACTAAGTGTGAAAAATAAAGAAGGAAAGAATAAAAAAAGAGAAGAAAATCAATAATGAAGGGAAACAAGACTAAGAATTGTGTTTACATAAAATTGGAATGTGATCAATTGAATGAGGATTTGTCTAGATCGGTTTGGGTAGTGATAGAGAAATAATTGTAAATATCTATAACCTGTGTGTCACCTTAGTTTCTTTAGACTCTGTAATGAAACTGGGGTGAAGAATGCCCAACAGTAAAATTCTATCAATCTCTCAGCCTCCAATAGCTACATCTAGGGAATCCATTTCCACTTCTAATTCAAGGGGGTGGAGCAGGATCAAGGAGTGGCTCACATGGTTTATGATGATGGTGATGGTTTTCCTCCTCTTTATGGCATTTGTCATCTCGGCCTCTGCTGCTCCAGACCCGTTCCCTAGTGGAAACTACTGCTTCTGTCATACTTCTGGATGTCAGCCACAGTGTTATAGCCCTAGTTGCTTTTCCATTCCATTCCAACAGCCATTTCTGCCCTTACTTGTACATCAGTGTATTACTAAGCCACAAATAGCACTGCCTTGTGCTTTCAAGTTCTTACAATGACTCTAAGGCTGGGGACTTTTTTATTTGACCTGTTATCTGACGGAGCCAGCACCACCCCTCAACCCTGAGCTGGCAGCACAGCACAGATCCATGTGTGTTTCACTCAACCATCCCTTCCCCCCAACACAGACCATTTCTTTTCCTGATCACATCAGTTTACCGCAACAATAACTCCCCTCGAAGATGGTTCTTCCCCAGCTATTAAACTGAATTCTTGTTCAAAAGTGGGTTTTTATTCTCCCAAAAACTCAAGGAGGAGTCTTAGTGCTTGGGGCAGATATCAATTTCAACTTTCCCAGTTATAACTCTAGGACTCCTGCCACACTTGAGAAGCTTTTATAATTAAAAAATAACAAGTAAACTTCTGAGAACAAGATGAGAGCAAGCGTGTGAAAGAGCTTTACAAATGCAATGTATTATAATTAGTTCCTTATTGTTTGTTTGTTTAATAGAAATCTATGTCCATGGGGGAACTGAAGGCATCAAATAGGGAAGGTTAAAAAAAAGACAAGAATGATTAATTGAGGTAGAAATCAAGTTGATAAGCACATGGGTAGTAATTCAAAATTTATGTACTAAATAGAATTTCTGTGAGCCTATTTGAATGCAATAGACACTTGGCAAATGAACAGAGATGAAAGTTGAAAGATGATCCCGGAGTACCTAAATTTGCAGTCATACGCAGCCTTACATACTTTAGGGAACAGAAACCTAAGTGAAGCCATCTAGCACCGGGAATTACCAGAGCTCAATTACTTGGGTTTAAATCTGAGCCCTACCACTTATGAACTCTAAGTGAATTTTGACAAATTACTTAATCTTAGTTTTCCATCTGTAATAAATTAGAGATATAATAGTACCATCTCCCTCATGGGTTTTTGCAAGCATTCCGTGAGTCAATACATATAAAGCACTTATTATCACATCAGACACATAGCAAGTGCTCAATATAAATCAATTTTACAATTCAGCCACTCATGCCATCGTATTTCACAAAAGTAAATCGGGCTAGAGTTCACGCAAATTTTCAGTAAAACACAAATTTAGAGACTTGAGTTTTTTAGTTAGGTAGAAGTTGGTGAATGTTACCTGTAATTAAATTGAAAAGTATTTCTTTAGTTTTAAGCAAAGTTAGGCAGTAGTCTAGAATATTCAAGTGGCTTAAACAACTCACATTGTATGACTCTAGTTCATTGGCCCTTTTGCTCACAATATGGGCAAAGAGACATACAATTATAGGACAAGATCAAGAAATAACAGTTGATATTAAAATGATTAAAAATCTCATTTACTCAAAATGACTCCTATAAATGGAGATTACTCTCAAAATTGCTATAGAAAATAAAATTAATATTCATGTGCAGATAGTTTTATTTACAAATATCTCATAGTTTACAGTGTACTTTGTTTTAAACTACTGCCATAAATGGAAATCACTTTCACTACCAATATAGAGAGCTATATGAATAATCACATGGAGATATAGTTGAAGCTCAGAATAGTAGTGTGTATCAAGTGATTTGTCCTAAAGTACAGTCTTATAAAAGAAAATTACTTCATAACCATTTGAGAGTTTAATTACTAATCAAACACAGATACAGTTTTAGTTACAAATATTAGGGTTTATTCTGTAATACTTGAAAATAATTGCACTCTAAAAACATTTATTTTCAACAATTCTTGAAAATCAAATGCTTAACATAAACCACAAAATGTTCACCATAACAATACTTTCAGAATGCTGTTTACTAAAACATGAATTTGAAGCAATAATAAAAAAAATGATGTGGATACCGGCAGTTGTTATATTCTCTCCCAGAAAGGCATGGGAGTGAGTCAATAACATCCCCATTGGTCTAATAGCAAGGCTGCCTGCCAGAGTCCTGACTCATAAGCAGCCTGTTGGCCATATTTAGCAAAGGAGCCTGCAGTTGATTAGCTGTGCTCTGACAATAAATATCCTATCACCGCCACCAATGAAAATCACCACAGTATAGAGAATTTCTAAGATGATACCATAATTCATGTTAACCAAGATAGACAATGCATACATGGAAATCCTTCATATGAAGATCTGGTTTCCTGACATATCCTCATGGCATTTAGTTAGCAGATATTTAATAGCTGATCCTCACTGCAGTCAACTCAACCATTTTGAGGCTGATTACCCAGTGTCCGGGCTAGCCATGTCTTGCTTTTTCTCCTACCGTTTCCTCTGGCTGACAGCCTTTTGACCATTTCACTGTTCATTAGCACCTGTAAAGAATAACTGAAAGCAGATGAACTCAAACCACTTAATTATGCTTCTCATTAGCAGCTCTATGGAAGGGTTCTCTCCAGGAGGTGGTTGCAACTATCAGGTAAAATTAGGTTTCTGGATTATCAGTGGATTTTCATTATCCCCATTGTTTCTGTCCCTCAGAACCCTGCATCATCCAGCGTTGGCCATATAGGCATTATTTGCCTTGCCATATGGAGAAAAACATGGGTCTTTATTGGGAAAATTAGATACTGGCTATATGTTCTCCTGTTTCTATTGAGAATTTTCTCCCTAGTCCTTTTCAGTATAGCGAACTAAAAAGCACATAAGGGTCTGTGAGAATTCATACTAATTGCTATTTGTTTAAAATGTTACTGTAATTGGTAAAACCCTGAAAGTAATCTTATAGACGTGTGGGTATGTAGCCACACTGCTCACATTTGAAGGGCTCTTTGCAAGTGTTTTAAATACTTCATTTGGCAACTCATTACTTATACTAACCTCAGTTAGAAACACTGTAAGCCAGGGAGTGCCAGGAATAATATGCTCTTAAAGGTTTATCCTATGATGCATGAGTATAGGTGTGTCTCCAAAACAATATGACTTGTGCATATTTCTAAAACACAAAATACTGTAGCCTGTTGTAATCTTTGTTGTTCCATGCATTTGAACAATTTTATTATAAAAGTATCACAGGTTTCTTTTAGAAATAGAAATATCCATAAATATTGCCCATAATCCAACCAGTGATAACCAGTTACTATTTTGTAGTATACACTTGCAGAATTTTTCTGTTCATAAATAGATTAATCCACCACCCTTCAAGTGGGAAGATATATAATATTGTTTTCTAACTTTTTTTCCCACTTAAGATGTCAGGCAGGTTTTTCTGTGCCAAATACACTTGAACAACATTCTTTGAATTGGCTGCATAGTAATCCATTTTATGGGTGTGCATAATTTATTTAGATACTCTAGATTTGGATATTTAAATGGTCTTCAATTTTTGTTATTATAACAAAGCCATAAGAAACATTCTGGAGTGTAAATCTTTGTGCACATTCTAATTTCTCAAGAGAAATTAGTAGAAGTGGAATTCTGGATCAAAGGATATGGGTGTATCTCCATTATTTTATTTTTTTGCTTAACAAATGTTTTAATATTAGTCATACAGAGCTCATACATATTTTTCACAAGAGCTAAATCAGTAATATACAGCTTAGAATTTAACATTCAGAAAACAGTGTAACTTCTGAGGTGTGTGTATAACTTGTTTTATTGATTTTTTTTGAGAGAGAGAGAGAGAGAAATATTAATGTGAGAGATAAAAATCTATTAGTTGCTTCCCATATGTGCCCTGATCAGAAATAAAACCTGCAACCTTTTGGTGTATGAGATGACATTCCAACCAACCAAGCCAGCAGGCTTAGCCTGTGTAACCAGTTTTAGTTTAATATGGTGTGGCTGACTGTTCCCCTGATCTTGTTTTGACTACTGGTTCCCCCTTGTGCATACACACACTTGATCCTATAATTTACTGGTTTCAATCAACTTAAGAGGACAAATGAGCACCAAAATTACATAATTTCTCTTGGTTAATTATCACAGTAAAATACTGAATGAACTTATATCAATGTATTCATCAATCTACTGCAATAAAAACCTATTTCTTCCTTGATAGATATTCTGAATATTCTTTGTCCTGCATCATATTTAATCTCAGAAGAAAAAACAAACCAACAAACAAAAACAACAACCCCGAATTCCTACCTACAGCTTTGTTTACTTGACTAAATAACCAACAGTGACATGACTACCATATACCACTACCACCCCCCTGCCCCCTGAAAGAAACATATAATCTGAAAACATATTGAAATATCCAACATATTTTTTAACATCCCCAACCTTCCAACCTACCAAGTCTTTTCCATCTCAGTAAATGGAGCTCCAGCCCTCCATTTGCTCAGGCTGAAAACGTTGGCGTCATCCTTGACACACTCTTCTCTCATGTGCCATACCCACCCCATCAAGAAATCCCATTTGGCTATGCTTTCAGAATACAGCCTCAATCAGGCCAGTTCTCAAAGCCTCCAGTTCTCAGGCCCAGGCCACCATCATCTACATTTTGAATTACTGCAGTAGCGTCTTAACTGGTCTCCGGCCTTTGGTCTTTTTACTCGTAGGTTTACTCTTCATACAACGTCCCATGATTCTGTTAATATATATCAGATCAAATCACTTCTTTCCTCAAAACCTTTCAATATCATCCCATCTCACTTTGAGTCAAAGCCAATATCCTTACAATAGACAACATGGCCCCACCGAATATATCATCCCTAGCCCTTCAGCATTCTCTTTGAAACCCTTTCCTGTTGCTCTCCCCCTTTCTCACTTCACTTCAGCTACACTGGTCTCTACTCTGTTTGCCTAATAAGCAGCAGCCGTAGAGAACTGGTACTTTAAGAGTTTCTATGTGGCTGTAGAAGCAATGGCCAATCCACTGCAATATCAGTGGGCTTTGTATCCTCCTCATCCACTCTGGAACATTCCTTATGCATTTCTTAAACCTCACACACCTCATTCATTCAGTCAGCAAATATTTATAGAGAGCCTATTTTGTTCCAGATACTGCTGTATATGTTAAGTTTACTTTAATAAACAAAAGACAAAACTTCCTACCTTAGTAGTTTCCATTCTATAGGGAGAGAGTACATAATAAGTCAATTGTGATGTATGTTAGAAAGTGATAATGCAATACAAAACATATAAAACAGAGATGTGGGTTTAGGAGTGTGTGTATGTATGTCTGTGTAAGTTGGTGTGTGTGTGTGTGTGTGTGTGTGTGTGTGTGTGTGTGTGTGTGTGTAGTTGTACTGTTGATCCTTACCACAATGTCATACTTGGATTCCATATATTTCTTGGGTTGTGTTCTGTATAGGTCATAGAGTTTCTATATCAATACCCTGGTTTCTGACATGGTTTCCCCATAAATTGGCTATTATATGTGGTGATCTACCTGTATTTTTCAGCATAACCTGCTCCTTAAATTTATTCTTACTCATTCTATTGTGTTAACAGCTAGTGCATTTATCTCCCTGCCCTCTAGGCCATTGGTAGAAATTATGGCTGACGTCTTAAGAATCTTAAGAATGTGTTATCGTCTTCCCTTCTATTTGGCTTTCTCTTTTGTTTATGCTTCAGGCCCTGCCAGTGGCAGCCAGTGGCATCCACATGCATGCCCTAACCCTGAAAGCTTGATCGAAACTGCCATAGTCAGAAATGAATTATTGACCTGCAAGGAATTAGACATGGTGAGTCAACTGGTTATTTTCTTAGCAATCTGTCCGATCGTAGTGAGAACCAGTGTATTTCGGTTTATATCAGTCCATCACTGATCCTGAAGATGTACGAATAACCTGTAGGTCTGGGCGTCCTTGATTTCTCAGTTCGGGCATTTTGGCTGTCTGTGGGACAATGTTTGGGGTTATCCCTAAGGGTTTCAGGCAAAACTGTTTTTCTTCTTCTTTTTTTAAAAACTGATTTTCTTAATCTATTGAACTGCCTGACTGTTCAGATAAGAGGAATTGAATTGATGTCTATTTAGGAGATTCTGCCTGGAGATGAGCTATGGAAAAATATAACTCCATTAGAAACTTTGTACCTTTCACTCTTCAAAACTCTGATTTTCTTCTAGTCCAGCCATGCTCACAGGGGTTTTAAGCGGATTAATTAGTGCTTGAAAAGCACCTTTATAAATGAAAAGTAGCTAAGTACTAATATAATCTTTTAAACTCTGGATGTTTGCCTTTTTAATTCATATTACAGTTCTAATTTCATACTTTTCCATAGTGTCACCAGATTGTAGGTAAGCTCCCAAAATAGACAGTTACTAGGGCTAAAAACTGTTATATGACCCAATATGCCAAATAGCCCTGGGAAAGGAAGGCTGAAATTGACTTGATTGTAGCAATGGCCCATTCTTTTAAAAGGATTTTTGTTTATTCAATGTCATCACAAATAGTTTTTCAGGGTTTTGGAAATGAGAGCATTTTGTATTTGGCGTATTACAAAAAAAAAAGCTATTTATGTAGTCATTGAAGATTAGCTATAATGCCATAGAAAGTTTGTTTCCAAACTCAGACTTGGAATTTGAATTTAGCAATAGGTCAGATTAATTTTCGTGAAAATCTGGTTATTGTAAGTCTCTCTTCCTCCTTCCTTAAACTTGTCATTACATTTTCACAAATAAAGCTTAACAGGTTGTGATGAGATATTTCTCTTCTAAGACTGATTAAAAAATATTCGTTTGGATTTATAGCTATGAGAGAAACAAGTCAAAATATTAAACCTATAGGCAATGCAGAAATACCATTAAATTGTAATGATTTTGTATCCAACTTCACCTTTCCCAAGTATCTTGCAGGAAAAAAAAAAAGGGTGAAATCTAACAATGGGAGCTGAAGCTACCCAGGCACGTTACTGAAAGGTGGCTGAGAGAGTATGTGGGTGTAGCATTGTTTCTAACTTTGAACAAGTTTCAACTCTGGCAGCTCCTCTATAATTAGTACCTAGACTTTATAATAAAGGAAGGTTTGTTAGTTTGTTGCATCTACCTGAACAGAAAGAGGACCTACTGTTCTCCATAAGACAGATAATGATCACTCTATGCATTACAATGTTAAGGTCACCAAAAATTTAACCACCCTGTCATATTAATTCATTATTTTTGTAAACCTTTGGTTAGGAAATAATGCTTTATTTGTTTTTGTATTTTTAGGAATGCCGTAGTATAGTCTCCGAGAAATTAAGTGAAGAAAAGTGGTATGTTATATTACAAACAAAGATGTATACTTTAAATTCTGATCTAGTTTTCTAAACTATTGCTACCTGAAAAAATGAGTCAAACATTTATACCATAAAGTGCAATATGAATACTTCTTCAACGATGAATATGTCAGATACATTCAGTCAGTTAAAGCAACAATAGCAAATACATGAGCATAGCTGGAATACTGGACAAACTATTTTTAATTGAAAAAGTCAGAGCATTATCACATATGATATTTTAGTAGATAAATAAATGGCTAACCTCTAGGGAAAAAAAGTGTTTGCATCTATGAAAACAATACTATTCTCACATCCTTTGGTGCCTACATATTAAATTTAGTAATGAAAGGGTGAACATGAGTTCCTTTACATATGGATTATAAAGTGTTTAAGAGGTGGAAAGCTAATCGTAAGAATGAATGACCAAATTTCAGTGTGTATGAAAGCTAATAGGGAGGTGCCACAGCCCTTTGTATGGCCAGTGGGGTTGCAGTTTTATCAATTTATTAAGAACCAGAAGAAGGATGAATCTTACAACTATTCAGGATGAGGGGGGAATTATAAAACACTCCTGGGGAACTAAGCAAATGTTATCATTGGGTAACAGATGAACAGTGACAGATACAATTTAATATCTCTGCATACAACTCAATGCACATTGAAGAAAATTAAACTGCTTGCATACACTGAAAGATTCTAAATTAGTTATTACCTCTTGAGAGGGAAAGAAAAAATAAAACCTTTTTACATGTCCAACATGGACAGTTCAGTGAGATTGTCTGCTCAGTATTCAGCTGTGGTTAAATGCTGAGCAAAGTATTAAAAGTGTTTTGAAACAAGTGAAGAATTACTCAAAAGATATAATGATATACCACATAACATATACCTAAGCTTTGTGCTCACAATGCATACACAAAATAATATACACATACATACACACAAATCTTTTCAACTTCTAGAGCAAACAAATGTTTTTCAACATTATTTTGCTATCATGAAATACAATTAAGGATATACTTAGTATTTCACTGTCCCTTCATGTCTAAAAGAAAAATACAGAACCACGGATGTTTAGCAAAAGTAGGTAAGGAAGAGAATATCCTATATAATAAAAGCCTAATATGCTAAGTGTCCAGTCGTCCATTCAATCAATCTAAGCATAATATGCTAATGATATGCTAAGGCCACTCAACCGCTCGCTATGATGCACACTGACCACCAAGGGCAGACTCTCCAACCCATAGGTTAGCTTGCTGCTGGGGTCCAGCTGATCAGGACAGAGCCCTGGAGCTCTCCCAAGGTCCCTCCCCGGCCCTGATCATGCACCGGTGGGGTCCCTTGGCCTGGCCTGTGCTCTCTTGCAATCCGGGACTCCTCAGTGCATGTCATAGCGACTGGTCGACTGGTCGACTGGTCAACTGTCTGTCCCCTGGTGGTCAGGGCACATCATAGCGAGTGTTTGAGTGGCCTTAGCATATCATTAGCATACTACACTTTGATTGGTTGAATGGATGATGAGACAACTGGACACTTAGCATATTAGCCTTTTATTATATAGAACTAGAGGCCCGGTGCACAAAAATTTGTGCACTCCGGGGGGAGGGGGGTCCCTCAGCGCGGCCTGTGCCTTCTCACAGTCTGGGACCCCTTGGGAGATAACGACCTGCTGGCTTATGCCTGCTCCCGGGTGGCAGAGGGCAGGCCCAATCCCTAGGTGCAGCCCCTGGTCGGGCTCAGAGCAGGGCTGATTGGGGAGTTGGGGCGTTGCCCCCTGTCATGCACAGAGCAGGGCGGTTCGGGAGGTTGCGATGCCACCCTCAGTCACGCTCGGGGTAGAGCTGATTGCGGGGTTGGGGCACCGCCCCCTGTCACACTCAAGGCAGGGTCGATGGGGAGGTTGCAGTGCCACCCCCTGTCAGGCACAGAGCAGGGCCCATCAGGTGGGTTGTGGCTCTGTATCCTGTCACGCACAGAGCAGGGCCCATCAGGGGGTTGGAGAGCTCCCCCCGTCACACACAGAGTAGGGCCAATAGGGGAGTTGGGGCGCCGCCCTCTATCACACACAGAGCAGGGCGGATCAGGGGGTTGGGGCGCCACACCCTGTCACACTCAGGGCAGGGCCAATGGGGAGGCTATGGCTCTACCCCGTCACACACAGAGCAGGGCCCGTGGGTGGGGGTTGGGGCGCTGCCTTCTATCACCCACAGAGCAGGGCCGATCAGGGGGTTGGGGCACTGCCACTCTCACACTCAGGGCAGGGCCGATGGGGAGGTTATGGCTCTACCCCGTCACACACAGAGCAGGGCCCGTGGGGGGGGGGGGTTGGGGCACCGCCCTCTATCACCCACAGAGCAGGGCCGATCAGGGGGTTGGGGCGCCGCACCCTGTCACACACAGAGCCGCAGGGTGATCAGGGAGTTGAAGAGCTCCCCCCATCAGGCACAGAGCAGGGCTGATCAGTGGGTTGGGGCGCCTTCCCCTGTCACGAACAGAGCAGGGCAGATAGGGAGGTTGTGGCCATGCCCCCTGTCACACACAGAGTCGCAGGGCGATCAGGGTGTTTGGGCGCTGCCCCCCGTCACACTGATCCCGGTGCCGGGAGGCCTCGCGGCTCCGCTGATCCTGGTGCTGGGAGGCATATTACCCTTTTACTATATAGGATAGAGGCCTGTTGCACGGGTGGGGGCCAGCTGGTTTGCCCTGAAGGGTGTCGTGGATCAGGGTGGGGGTCCCGCTTGGGTGCCAAGCCAGCCTGGGTGAGGGGCTGATGGCTGTTTGCAGCTGGTCACACCCTTCAGGGTGGGGGTCCCCACTGGGGTGCCTGGCCAGTCTGGGTGAGGGGCTGAGGGCTGTTTTCAGGCTGGCGGGTGACTGAAGCTCCCAACCGCTCCTTTTTTTCTTTTTTTTCTTTTTTTATTCTGGGCCAGCTTTAGCTCTGAGGCTTGGCTCCAGCTCAGGCCTTGGCTGCTGAAAGCAGGTATCTGGTTTGTTTGGGTTCTATAATCTAAACACTGTTTCAACTCCAGCTCTGAGATCCTGGCTGGCTGAAAGCAGGGATCTGCGTTTGTTCTATAATTGAAACAATGTTGCAGTCCTGCTAGCTGAAGCCTGGCTGGCTGAAAGCAGGTTCCTGGGTTTTGTTTAGCTTCTATATTTGTAACAATGTTTCAAACTGCAAGCTCAGAGGCTGGCAGCGGCAGTCGGGGAACATTGGCTTCCTCCGTCACTGAAGCAAGCAAGCTTCCTGTTCGCTTCAAGCTGCCTGGCTGCCAGCCACCATCTTGGCTGGCAGTTAATTTGCATATCACCCTGATTAGCCAATGGGAAGGGTAGCAGAGTGACACCAATTTGCATGTTTCTTTTTTATTAGTGTAGATGACATTCTGAAAAAGGTAAAACTATGGAAAGAGTAAAGAGATCAGCAGTTGCCTGGGGGTAGGGAAAGGGAGAGATGTAGGAGAAACACAGAGGATTTTTACGGCAGTGAAACTATTCTGTATGAAACTACAATGGGTAATACATGACATTATACTTTTGTCTAAATCCACAGAGTGTACAATGCCCAGAGTGAATCCTAAGGTAGACTATGGACTTTGGGTGATAATGATGTGTCAATGTCAGGCCATCAGCTGTAACAAATGTACTACTCTGGCACAGGATGTTGCTAGTAGGGGAGACTATGCATGTGTGGTGGCAGGGGTAGATGGGAAAACTCTGTACATCCCACTCAATAGTTCTAAAAACTTAAGTCTATCAAAAAATGTAAGGCAACAGCTAATGGTTCCTGGGGATTATACTAAGGAAGTAGCCATTAATGGGCTTTGTCATAAGAATATTGAAAGGCCAAGCATTGCAGGAATTTTAAAAAGCATGCAAGCTTTTATTCAGACCTATCAACTTCTCAATTAAAATTATACTTTATTGACTTCATTATCTAAGAATGGAGGGGAAAAACTGGGAATATATTTCTAGGCCTCTATTTATTTTCTACTGTGTGAGATAGGGTCTTTATGTAGATAGTCACCTATATGGTAGGATATGAGAAATGCTTAAAGACTGCATTTGTCCCAAAAATCTCACCTATTCCTCTGTCATAGTATCTCCTTCTTTTTCTCCTAGATTGAAATATATCTTGTCTGCTTCTCATTAAAAAATTATTTATTGATTTGAGAGAGAAAGGGAGAAATATCAAATTTTTGTTCCACTTATTTATGCATTCATTAGTTGATTCTTGTATGTGCTCTGACCAGGGACAAACTTGCAACCTTGGCATATTGGGATAATTCTCCAACCAACTGAGCCACCCGACCAGGGCCTGGTTCTCATTTTTAATGTGTCTAGTAAGTAGCCCATCACCAAATGACACATACAAGGTGTTCAATCATTGCTTGTCAAATAAGTTAATGATTGATTCTGATTTTCTCTTTTTTATTGAATTTACTAGAGGCCTGTTGCAGGAAGATTCCTGCAAGAATAGGGCTTCCTCAGGCCTATTCCTGCAAAAATAGGGCTTCTCTGCTGCCTTGTTCCCTCCTGTCTCCACTGCCTCGGCTCTGCTCCCGTGTCCGCTGCCTCGGCTCCCTCCCTTCTCCACCACTTTGCTCCCTTCATCAGTGCTTGGCTTCCTTCTAAACTGTCCTCAGGATTCGCTCCACACCTGCATATGCAAATTAACCGCCATATTTGTTGGGTTGATTTGCATACTCATCCTGATTGGCTGGTGGGCGTAGCAGAGTGACACCAATTTGCATGTTTCTCTTTTATAAGTGTAGATTGGGGTGACACTGGTTAACAAAATTATACAGGTTTCAGATATACAATTCTATAATACATCACCCATCCTATCTAATAAAAGAGAAACATGGTAATTGGCATATGACCGCTACCCTTCCCAGTGGCTAATCAGGGAGATATGCAAATTAACTGCCAGCCAAGATGGCGGCCGGCAGACAGGCAGCTTGAAACTAACATGAGGCTTGCTTGCTTCAGTGACGAAGGACTCCAACGTTCCCCGCCTGCTGCTGCATGCCTCTGAGCTGCAACTCTAAGCAACTATGTAACAAATATAGAAGCCAAACAAAACCCCAGAAACCTGCTTTAGTCGCAGGGCTTCAGCCAGCAGGATCACAACATTGTAAGCAAAGGCCAGAAACCTACTTTCAGCAGCGGAGGCCTAAGACCTGGAGCCAAGCCTCAAAGCTAAAGCTGGCCCAGAATTTAAAAAAAAGAAAAAGAAAAAAAGGAGCAGTTGGGAGCTTCAGTCACCCCCAGCCTGAAAACAGCCCTCAGCCCCTCACCCAGACTGGCCAGGCACCCCAGTGGGGACCCCCACCCTGATCCAGGACACCCTTCTGGGCAAACCAGCCGGCCCCCACCTGTGCACCAGGCCTCTATCCTATATAGTAAAAGGGTAATATGCCTCCCAGCACCGGGATCAGCATGACGGGGCAGCGCCCAAACCCCCTGATTGCCCTGTGGCTCTGTATGTGACAGGGGTTGGGGCCACAACCTCCCTATCCACCCTGCTCTGTTCGTGACAGGAGAAGGCACCCCAACCCCCTGATCAGCCCTGCTCTGTGCCTGATAGGGGGGAGCTCCCCAACCCCCTGATCGCCCTGCGGCTCTGTGTGTGACAGGGTGCGGCGCCCCAACCCCCTGATCGGCCCTGCTCTGTGCATGACGGGGCGGCGCCCCAACTCCCCAATTGGCCCTGCTCTGAGCCCGACCAGGGGCTGCACCTAGGGATTGGGCCTGCCCTCTGCCACCCGGGAGCAGGCCTAAGCCAGCAGGTCGTTATCTCCAGAGGGGTCGCAGACTGCGAGAGGGCACAGGCCGGGCTGAGGGACCCCCTCCCCCCTCCGAGTGAACAAATTTTTGTGCACCGGGCCTCTAGTATATTATATTGTGTGTTCACCACCCAAGTCAAGTTTTCTTCCATCAGATTCTAATTTTTAAAAAAATAGAATAAACACCTCCTACGTACACAATATAAAAAAAGTTTAATACTCTCTTTTATCTCTTGAACTTGTCAAATTCTTAAAGCTTGAATATCTCACAACTTTCTTTTTAAACTACTTTGGTTCTTTTTCTTCTTACAAGGACAAATAACATGACTTTGAAACAAATAGACTCTTTCAAAGTGTGTTGACAGTCCAGTTGATCCTGAAATTGTAGGCATGCTCATTCGCAAATGGGCTGATTTCCATATTTGAGGTATAAAGTGTACAAATAAATGAAAATTATTCATATTTTTTATTTACTGTTTCTTCTGGTAGACATATCAGATGACACTCTGGAGCCTTTAAATATAGTGAAAAGCAAATTAGAGGCTATTTCTATGAGTTCAGCTTCATTTCTTATTCTTTTCCTTTCTGTTATACTCCTCTTAAGGCATTATTGCTTCTCCCTGTACTTCCTGCTTCCATACAAAGTGTCAAGAGTGTGCATCTTCTGTCATTATGGCCACTACCTTACCACCTGGTCTGGCCCCAAATCACTGTAATGCCTTCATAGACAAACACCAACTTCATTCCCACCTTTCTGAATGGTGAGCCTTTGATTCTGTACTGATCTACAACTAGCCTGCTTTGGCATTAAAATAGTTTGGGATTCTACAAAGTACTCTAGGAAGTGACAGGTAGAAACAATAATTGAGTTAAATCAAATAAAGATCATATATTTGTATGAAAACCATCTGTGATGAGGGTGTGGTAGGGAAAGAGAAAAGTTCAAAGCGAATAAGCCCTTGTCTTTCTGGATATAAGATGAATGTAATGTGGGATCAGGGAAGATCCCCTTAGAGTGTTTTATTATCCAATCCCAGAGTGTGGGATTCATGCTTTCCCACACTGAACACTGTGGCAGAAAGATGTGAATTAAGCAGATAACTAAAAATACATTTGATGCCTAAGTCTCTAGGCCATGACACGATAATTTAGCAAATACTATCCAGTGTCTGACTTTACTTCGAAGACTGTTTTACAAACTTACTTACAAGCACGGCCTCCAAAAAAAAATTTTGTAAAGCAATCCTTTATTTTTCAGTTTTTCCTTTGAAATACTGATACAGCTCCTGACCAGTCAACAACTTCCTACTCCACATTTTTTATCTCATAAGAATCTAGTTATTCCACAAATATCTGTTTTTTTCTCCCATTACACCAGTATCCTCTCATGTATTAGAAGCAGTCTTCTACTATTTAAGAATAGCAACAATACACCTGTGACAACAGCAGCTTTTCTTTTTTTTTTCCTTTCTCTCTTTTTGTGTTTGTTTGTGTGTATTTTTTTTAATCCTCACTGGAGGATATTTTTCCATTGATTTTTAGAGAGAGTGGAAGGGAGTGGGGGAGACAGAGATAGAAACATCAATGTGAGAGAGACACATCAATTGATTGATTCCTGCACACACCCTGACCAGGGCCGAGGATTGAGCCTACAACCGAGGTACATGCCCTTGACCAGTAATTGAACCTGGGACCCTTCAGTCCACAGGCCAATGCTCTATCCACTGAGCCAAACCAGCTAGGGAAACAGCAGCTTTTAAGTGTCCCTCTTTATATCCATTTCATTCAGAAGATAGTAGCAATACGTCAGATCCTACCAAGATTGAATGAATGATTACTGTTCTTTAGTTACTTTGTCCAAACATGGGCTCCTGGTTTATGCAATCCAGTGCAGGAGTTCAAGTGCCACCAACCCTTTCCAGTCATTTTTAGTTGACTTTGGACATCAATTATTACTTGTTAGATGGGTTCATGGGCTAATAACAAGTGCCAGCTCACCCTGCCCTTTATCCAGACTTGGCCAAGCTAAAGAGAGGGCATTAAGATGAGAAAGAATGGGGGTAGTTTTGATTCCCTTTGCTACTGCTATGGCTTTTTAGATGCGTACTCTTCAGGCTGGATTGAAAGAGCACAGACTTTGTGTAAAGAATTTAATGGAAGTATCAAGTAAAACTCAAAATTGTATCATTACTTAGCAGTGTCTGGAGCATGCATCTCCGTGCCGCCATTATCACGATAAACTCATAAAGGTGTAAAACTATGCAGAGCTATGTCAGACACATTAAAATAACATCTGCTAAATGTCTCTGATGGCACATTTATTTCCTTCTGATTCTTTTCCGTTCATCGTTTTCTCCTTACCAAGTTTTGAAGTGGACTGAAATAGGAAACAAAGAGACAAACAAAACATTACTATGGTTCCTATAGTGTAGCTGTTTTGATGCTGTTATATATATATATATTTTTTTTCTAACCGTGTTCTAAAAAATATTAAAGGACAGAATAAACATAGTATTGTGTCCATTGGTTAGGCTTATATACATGCATACAAGTTCTTTGGTTGATCTCTCCTTCTTACCCCCACCCTCTCTTACCATCCCTCTGAGGTTGGACAGTCTGATAGATGCTTCTCTGTCTCTGGATCTGTTTTTGTTCATCAGTTTATGTTGTTCATTATATTCCATAAATGAGTGAGATCATGTGATACCTATCCTTCTCTGACTGGCTTATTACACTTAGCATAATGCTCTCCAGTTCCATCCATGTTGTTGCAAATGGCAAGAATTCCTTCTTTTTTACCACAGTGTAGTATTCCATTGTGTAGATGTACCATGGTTTTTTAATCCACTCATCTGCTGATGGGCACTTAGGCTGTTTCAAATCTTAGCTATGGTGAATTGTGCTGCTATGAACATAGGGGTGCGTATATCCTTTCTGATTGCTGTTTCTAGTTTCTTGGGATATATTCCTAGAAGTGGGATCACTGGGTCAAATGGAAGTTCCATTTTTAGTTGTTTGAAGAAACTCCATACTGTTCTCCACAGTGGCTGCACCAGTCAGCATTCCCACCAGCAGTGCATGAGTGTTCCTTTTTCTCCACATCCTCACCAGCACTTGTGCTTTGTTAATTTGTTGATGATAGCCAGTCTGACAGGTGTGAGATGGTACCTCATTGTCGTTTTGATTGGCATCTCTCAAATGATTACTGACTTTGAGCATGTTTTCATATGTCTCTTGGCCTTCCTTATGTCTTCTTTTGAAAAGTATCTATTTAGGTCCATTGCCTGTTTTTTGATTGAGTTGTTTATCTTTCTTTTGTTAAGTTGTATGAGTTCCTTGTAAATGTTGGATATTAAACCCTTATCAGTGATAACATTTCCCCTAAGAACAGGAACAAGACAGGAATGCCCATTTTCACCACTCCTGTTCGACATAGTACTGGAAGTATTAGCCATTGTGATCAGACAAGAAGAAGAAATAAAAGGCATCCAAATTGGAAAAGAAGAAGTAAAACTGTCTGTATTCGCAGATGACATGATACTGTACATAGAAAACCCTAAAGACTCCATCAAAAATTATTAGACTTAATAAATGAATTTAGCAATGTAGCAGGATACAAAATTAATGCCAAGAAATCTATGGCATTTCTATACACCAATAATGAACTTACAGAAAGAGAGACTAAAAAAGCAATCCCATTTACCATAGCACCAAAAAAATTAAGATACCTAGGAATAAACTTAACTAAGGAGTAAAAGACCTATACGAGGAAAACGACAGGACACTGAAAAAGAGATAGAGGAAGACATAAATAGATGGAAGAACATACCGTGTTCATGGATTCCTAGAATCAACAGCATCAAAATGTCCATACTACCCAAAGCAATCTATAGACTCAATGCACACCCCATTAAAATACCAACAGCATATTTCACAGACCTAGAATGAACTTTCCAAAAATTCATCTGGAATAAAAAAAGACCCCAAATAGCTGCAGCAATCCTGATAAAGAAGAACAAAGTAGGAGGGATCTCAATACCAGATATCAAGCTGTATTACAAAGCCACTGTCCTCAAAACAGCCTGGTACTGGCACAAGAACAGACCTATAGACCAATGGAATAGAATAGAGAACCCAGAAATAGACCCAAACCACTGTGCTCAATTAATATTCGACAAAAGAGGCATGAACATACAATGGAGTCAAGATAGTCTCTTCAATAAATGGTGTTGGGAAAATTGGATAGATACATGCAAAAAAGTGAAACTAGACCACCAACTTACACCATACACAAAAATAAACTCAAAATGGATAAAGGACTTAAACATAAGATGGGAAACCATAAAAATACTAGAGGAATCCACAGGCGGCAAAATCTCAGACATATGCTGAAGCAATTTCTTCACTGATACAGCTCCTAGGGCAATAAAAACTGAAGAGAAAATAAACAAATGGGACTACATCAAAATAAAAAGCTTTTGCAAAGCAATAGAACCCATCAGCAAAACAACAAGAAAGCCCACTTCATGGGAGAACATATTTGCCAATGTTATCACCTGTCCAATTTCTTAGTCCTCCACCCATTTTGCTAACAATGATTCAGCTATAATCAACTCTAAAAATCACAGCTTAAGGGTGCAGAATATAAATAGCAAGTACCTGGGCAGATTTGCCAAAATCATGCCATCCCTTATCCTATGTTGCTCTATGACTCAGAATACAGCCAACTAAGCACAGTGGAGTAGACCTGTGCAAGCTTTTCATTCCTCGCACATCAGTTAAATACTTATTGAGAGCCTGCTATATGTACCATCCTGTACTAGATAGAGGACTATAAAAAAGTCTGAGATAATGCGTCTGCCCACAGGAAACTTATCAAGTTGACTGGAAGAGGAGACAATACTCTCAGTAATAATTAATAGTCAAAGGCTTAAACATTCAAGGAAGAACTAAAACCTATCCTCAGACTATTCCCAAAAATTCAAGAGGATGGAACACTTCCAAGCTCATACTATGAAGCCAGCATTACCCTAATACCAAAACCAGATAAAGACAACACAATGAAAGAGAATTACAGGCCAATATCCCTCATGAACATAGATGCCAAACTCCTCAACAAAATTCTAGCAAACAGATACAGCATTACATCAGAAAGATCATACAACATGACCAAGTAGGATTTATCCCGGGGATGCAAGGATGGTACAATATCCGCAAATCATTAAACGTGATACATCACATAAACAAATTGAGAGATAAAAATCACATAGTCATATCAATTGATGCAGAAAAAGCATTTGACAAAATCAAACACCCGTTCTAGATAAAAACCCTCAGCAAAATGGGAATAGAGGGATCATACCTCAACATAATAAAAGCCTCATATGACAAACCTACAGCCAACATCATACTCAATGGGCAAAAACTAAAACCATTTCACCTAAGAACAGGAACAAGACAGGGATGCCCATTTTCACCACTCCTGTTCGACATAGTACTGGAAGTGCTAGCCATTGTGATCAGATAAGAAGAAGAAATAAAAGGCATCCAAATTGGAAAAGGAAATGTAAAATTGTCCTTATTTGCAGATGACATGATACTGTACATAGAAAACCCTAAAGACTCCATCAAAAAATTATTAGACTTAATAAATGAATTCAGCAATGTAGCAAAATACAAAATTAATGCCAAGAAATCTATGGCATTTCTATACACCAATAATGAACTTACAGAATGAGAGATTAAAAAAAGCAATCCCATTTACCATAGCACCAAAAAAATTAAGATACCTAGGAACAAACTTAACTAAGGAGGTAAAAAACCTGTACTCAGAAAACTACAGGACACTAAAAAAATAAAAGAGATAGAGGAAGACATAAACAGATGGAAGAATATACCATGTTTATGGATTGGTAGAATCAACATCATCAAAATGTCCATACTATCCAAAGCAATCTGCAGATTCAATTCACTCCCTATTAAAATGCCAATGGCATATTTTACAGACCTAGAATGAACCCTCCAAAAATTCATCTAGAATAAAAAAAGACCCCAAGTAGCTGCAGCAATCCTTAGAAAGAAGAACAACGTAGGAGGGATCTCAATACCAGATATCAAGTCACTGTTCTTAAAACAGCTTGGTACTGGCACAAGAACAGACCTATAGACAAAAGGAATAGAATAGAGAACCCAGAAATAGACCCAAACCACTATGCTCAATTAATATTTGACAAAGGAGGCAATAACATACAATGGAGTCAAGACAGTCTCTTCAATAAATGGTGTTGGGAAAATTGGACAGATACATGTAAAAAAAATGAAACTAGACCACCAATTTACACCTTACACAAAAATAAACTCAAAATGATAAAGGACTTAAACATTGCTGGAAGCCGTTCCATCCTTGCTGCTTGACACAGTTACTGCAGGGAAGAAACATCTGCACAGCATATGTTCCAAGGGACCTGGCGTATATGGCATACTGTTCTTAATATGTTTGCTCCCCTTCTTAGCACTATGTGTTCTTACCAGGGCCACCTCCCCGGGAAAGGTTGTTTCCCCAGCTGGGAATGTTTCCCTAGAGTTAGGGATTAATGGGACTAGGGAAGGGAATAAATCGGTAAAACCCCCTAGTGTTACAGAAATACTATGTACCACTTATGAGGAACTCAGACTAAGACTGTTAGCAATAAATTTAGGACTTTCTAGGCCCACATCCCCAGGGGTCTACCCACCAGAGAAAATACCAAAGCCTATACCCCTAAAAACCCGCGACCACCAGTAAGGCTAAAAGGACTATCAAACAGTTAAAGAAATACCGCTGCAAACAATGCAGGCAGGCTCCTTATTTAAAAATCTTATGCGAGCTATGCAAGCAGAAAGACTTAAACAAAGTGCCAGGCAGGTAGTTAATCACCATAGCTAAGCACAATCACGCTTAAGCTACATAACCTTTACTTAGGCCATAGAATAGGAAAACCTCCTTCAGTTTTTTCCTTATAGCTTAACAGCAGAGCAATAGAATAGTAACCTTAGAATAGAAATAACAAACTAGCCCTTATAATGAAACACAGAGACTAACCTTTAGAATAGAATGTGGAAACATAGACAATAGATAAGATTAAAACCAGCAGAGCAAAATAGAAATAAAATTTTTAGCAAAGGTCAGGTAAGAAACTGTAAACATAAAACAAGAAACTGTGAAAAGTCAAAGGAGGACCCAAAACATACCACGATGTAACTATAGAGGCATGCTTATAGAATCAAATAGTACAAGTACAGTTGTAACAGAGCAATAAAAAAGAACCTGACTATGCTGATCATCTGAACGCTGTCTCCGTGTCCTTCATTCTTCGCTGACGCCGTCCACACCTTTGGGAACCCCTGGAATGCTGGGGCTGGAACCCGGCAAAACATAAGGTGGGAAACCATAAAAATACTAGAGGAATACACAGGCAGCAAAATCTCAGACATATGCCAAAGCAATGTCTTCACTGATACAGCTCCTAGGGCAATGGAAACTAAAGAGACAAATGGGACTACATAAAAATAAAAAGCTTCTGCACAGCAAAAGAAACCATCAACAAAACAACAAGAAAGCCCACTGCATGGGAGAACATATTTGCCTATGTTATCACTGATAAGGGTTGAATCTTCAACATTTACAAGGAACTCATACAACTTAACAAAAGGAAGATAAACAATTCAATCAAAAAATGGGCAACGAACCTAAATAGATACTTTTCAAAAGAGGACATAAGGAAGGCCAAGAGACATATGAAAACATGCCCAAAGTCAGTAATCATTTGAGAGATGCAAATCAAAATGACAGTGAGGTACCATCTCACACCTGTCAGACTGGCTATCATCAACAAATCAACAAACGACAAGTGCTGGCGAGGATGTGGAGAAAAAAGAAACCCTTATGCACTGCTGGCGGGAATGCAGACTGGTGCAGCCACTGTGGAGAATAGTATAGAGTTTCTTCAAACAACTAAAAATGGAACTTCCATTTGACCCAGTGATCCCACTTCTAGGAATATAACCCAAGAAACTAGAAACAGCAATCAGAAAGGATATATGCACCCCTTTGTCCATAGCAGCACAATTCACCATAGCTAAGATCTGGAAACAGCCTAAGTGCCCATCAGCAGATGAGTGGATTAAAAAACTGTGGTACATCTACACGATGGAATACTACACTGTGGTAAAAAAGAAGGAATTCTTACCATTTGCAACAGTGTGGATGGAACTGGAGAGCATTATGCTAAGTGAAATAAGCCAGTCAGAGAAAGATAAATATCACATGATCTCACTCATTTATGGAATATAATGAACAACATAAACTGATGAACAAAAACAGATCCAGAGACAGAAGCATCTATCAGACCATCAAACCTCTTAGGCAGCGGTTCTCAACCTGTGGGTCGCAACCCCTTTGGCGGTTGAACAACCCTTTCACAGGGGTCGCCTAAGACCATCCTGCATATTAGATATTTACATTACGATTCATAACAGTAGCAACATTACAGTTATGAAGTAGCAACGAATATAATTTTATGGTTGGGTCACAACATGAGGAACTGTATTTAAAGGGCCAGAAGGTTGAGAACCACTGCTTAGGGAAGGCAGGGGAGGGTGGGGGTAAGGGAGAGAGATCAACCAAAAAACTTGTATGTATGCATATAAGCCTAACCAATGGACACAGACACCATGCGAGTGAGGCATGAGTGGAGGGGTGGGGGGCAATAGGGAGATAAGGACACATATGTAATACCTTAACCAATAAAGAAAAAAATAGTCAAAGGCTTAAATAACAACAGAAAACTACAATGAGTGGGAAATCTCAAACTCGGTTTATACTGCCAATAGGAGCTATGCCCTCTGGCTACCCCATTAACAAAAAAGCAACCAGCCCTGACTTATATGGCTTTTCTCAGTTGAAAGACAGTTACTATAAAATAATGACATGGTTTCTCAAAATACACAGTATGACAAATATAAACATTTCCTTCATTTTCAACTGTCACTGAAAAAATATTCCTCCCTCACTTAAAAATAGCTTAAGTACCTTTTCAAACAGTGTCTACATCATACACCTTGTTCTCGCATTTCAAATGCATTCCTAACATAATTTAAGGATGAATAATATCCAGGAGTCCATTCTGATACTGTTACAGAGGAAACTACTTAAGCCCAGAGAGAAATAAACAAGAAGACGGGTTTGAGAAGTCAAAGGGAAAATACTTATAGTTCAGATCTTTCCTATTCCTCCCTTCCATACTGCCAACTAAAAAAAGAACTTGTGCGGGCTCCTTGGTGGCCTGACCTTAGACCAAGTTTAATTAATTAGCAGGCTTCTCCAGCTGCCATCTGGCCTCATTTGCCTAGGCTGTAACCACAGCTAAGTACATTACTGACGCTGAGATTCCAACCACGACCTTTTTGGTCCACTGAACTGCAGTGAACAGCTGATCAAATCTACCTCCTCTTTCCGCTGTGCCCCAAACCGAGTCCCTCCTGCCAACAGAGGCGAACTTTAACTTCCCAGACTTTGATCAGTGTTTCTCAAAGTGTGGTTTATGCATTAGCGCACTGCAAATAACTGTGTTTATAAAACTGCAGATTCCAGGCCCCTGTTCTGAGAGATTCTGATAGAGTAGCTATGGGATAGAACCTGAGAATATGCACATTAACATGTTACTCTTTGTCAATCCCATGCTCACTAAATTGACTGATGATGCTAATACAATTAAGGAATAAGACCTAAGGCTGTAGGATCTAACTGTTATTCAGTTAGATTCTAACAAGATGGGAATAACTCAATTTGCTGGTAACATACTTAATATGAATAAGAATCACTCAGGATTCTTGTTAAACATACAAGGGTCCCACCTTTAGTCCTGCTCCCCAAACCAAAGGAATTATAAAGGGGGCCTAAGTGTCTGTATGCTTGAAAAGCTCTCCTAGGTCATTCGGTTATATTTTAACAGTTGAGATTCACTGCGCCAGATCAACTGCTTCAAGGTATCCAGCAATCTGCAGAGTGAAAGAGGTTATTTGCAGAAGATCCAGCCACCTGTTCCCCATTATTGGAGTCTACAGGTTTCAAAGAACAACGCTACACATATTTTTTAAGTGCATAAGGGATACTTTACACTGAATGTGCTTGGGGTAAACACTCTAACTCTAAAGGTCTCAGGGACAGAGAGAAGCAAAGGTTTGCAATATTGTGGAAGAGAGGAGGAGAGAATGAAACGATACCATGGTGAAAAATAGGTGATGACAGGTACTGAGATAGGCAAGTGTTTCTGTATCTGGCCTCCCCCCCTCCCCAACACCCCCCCCCCCCCCCCCGCAGCCCCAGATTATGAAGGGCTGAGGACTAAAGAAGAAGCAAATATCCATGTGGAGACAGTAGGGTTCTGTCCTCAGTCATTTTAAGTAGTCCTATCTGTTCTGTAAAAATCACCAGAATACTCCCTGGTCAAGTGGCTCAGTTGGTTGGAGCATCATCCAGTACACCAAAAGGTCTCGGGTTCGATTCCTGGTCAGGGCTCATACCCAGGTTGTGGGTTCAATCCCCAGTTGGGGCACGTATGGGAGGTAGCCAATGTATGTTTCTCTCTCACATTGATGTTTCTCTCATGCGCTTTCTCTCTCTCTCTCTCTAAAAATCAATGAAATAAAACCAACAACAACATATCCTCAGGTGAGATATTTTTAAAAAATCATCAGAATACCCTCTTCCTAGCTGCAAGAGCAAAGTCGGACAGCATGAACAGACACAGCCATCTCAATTGCCACACGTATTCTCACACCATCTACTAATTATTCTGTGCTCATCAGCTGGAGTAACCCATCTAGGCAGGGAGGCGCCATGCTCTCCTGGAAAAAGAGAACACTTCATTGCAGGCCACTGCCTAGATCTCATGACTGCCTCTTCCCCCTCCCTTTTCCCTCTGGGTCTGGGAGGGTGTTTTAGCGGTGGAAGTGACAGTCACCTAGAAGGGCGAAGCTAATTTCAATCTACTACTGAGAATCATGACATCTTAACACCTGGTTCCAGAGGCTAAGTAAAAAAGAACTTAAGGTTAAAAGTACTCTTCCCACAGAGCCCTGAAATGTCAATCTCCTGGAACACATCAAAATTCACTTCCAGGCTTTACAGCACCAAACTCTCTCCAAATGTCTAGATGCACAATGCAATCATCTCCTGGACATCATTGAAATGTTGCACTAGCGTCTCTAAAACTACATATCAGAAACTAAACCTATCTCCTCCACACCAGTTTCTGCTAATGACATCACCATCCTCCCGATTAGAAACCTACAGGCTGTCTTCAAGTTCCCCCTTGAATTTATCCTCTACCTTTAATCAAGACTTTAGACCAGTGGTTCTCAACCTTCCTAATGCCGCGACCCTTTAATACAGTTCCTCATGTTGTGGTGACCCCCAATTTCATTGTTACAAATTGAACATAATTAAAGCATAGTGATTAATCACAAAAACAATATGTAATTATATATGTGTTTTCCGATGGTCTTAGGCGACCCCTGTGAAAGGGTCGTTCGACCCCCAAAGGGGTCGCGACCCACAGGTTGAGAACCGCTGCTTTAGACTCTTACTGATCTGAGCAGTAGTGACCAGGACACTGGGGGGCAGAGAGGAAGAGATGCTCAGGAGACAGTTGATAGGACTCACCTGAAACAGTCTCCTTCACATCTTCACTTCCAGGTTTTAATCCCCCTCCTCTGAATTCTTCCCACCCACAAACGTGTTCCTCCCTCATCCCAAAAACGCTCACTTGCCCTCCAGGCTTAGCTTCAGCCACTCCTCTTGCACACAAAATGATTTTTTAACTTTCTCCCACCATTCCCCCACTTATAACCTAACTCTCAGCCAAATTCTACCATTCCTTCTTTCCTGAACACTCGCCTTGTTTCCCTTGCTCAAAGTTTTTGCTAATGCCCTTCCTATTGTTTGAAAATTTCTCCCCCTTCCTTCTGTTAAATCCTATTCATCCTTCAGCTCCAGCTCCAATTCGACAACCCCCCCACTCCCAGCCTCCAGCTGAATACATTCTTTCCTTCCCTGGACTAAGAAGCACTTTGCATTTTTAATGACCCTTGCCAGGTTCTGCTTTATCACACTTCCTCTGCCTAGGGGACTAGGGGAGGAGGGCTTGTACTTCCAAACAAGGCCTAGCAGTATCTTTTCCATAGCAATTACCTTAAAATTGTGTTGAATGAATGGATTTCCCCTTTCTCAACTTTTGGGGAAATTCCCTAAACCAGCTGTGGGCAAACTACGGCCAGCGGGCCAGATCCGGCCCGTTTGAAATGAATACAACTAAAAAAAAAAAAAAAAAAAAAGACCGTACCCTTTTATGTAATGATGTTGACTTTGAATTTATATTAGTTCACACAAACACTCCATCCATGCTTTTGTTCTGGCCCTCCGGTCCAGTTTAAGAACCCCTTGTGGCCCTCGAGTCAAAAAGTTTGCCCACCCCTGCCCTAAACTAACCCTACTTTTATTAATGAAGAAGAAGCTTTCATCTAAACACTTGTCTTGGTCTCTCCATGTTTGTGTTTTTGCTTGTCTGTCTCTATCTCTATGTCTAGCTCTTTCCATAGCTTTCTCAATCTTTCTCTTTCTCTGTGTCTCCTTGCCATTCTCCTTCCTCTATCTGGCACCATCTATCTTTCTGTCCCTTTTATCACCACCTTTTCTTTTTTATTGTCAGGATGCCTTTGACATTTGCCCTGCATTGCCTTCCTCTATCCATTTCTGTTTCTCTGACACTCTGCCCCTTCTTACCTGAAAGTCAGTCTCTAAAGCTCTTTTGAACCATTGCTTTATCTCGAAGTAGAGTGTTATTGGGCCTTTTCAAGTTAGAACTCAGAAGGCTACAGTCGGAAAACCCTGTAACTCTGAAGAAAAATCAACTTTCCAGGGACAGGTGACATCAGTGCCTATAGTGAAGGGTTTGAATGGCAATCCTCAGATACTCCAAATTCTTTATTTCCAAAAATGTAAGGCATATGGGTATAAAAGATGACTCATGACAGCTAATCATAATAACAATGCTAATTTCTCTAACTCTGGCTTCAAAGATAAGAATATATTAGAAAGTGAACAAAAGTTCTATAAAACCATTAATCATTTGGCACTTTGCCCAGGAGACTCTAAGGAATTCTTATATAAGTATAAATGAATTGAAACTAAAGACATGTAATAATAACACCAACTGTCTTTTCAGTGCCTACAGTGAGACAAATGTCTTGTACACATAAATATATTTAATCCCCAAACATTTGATGGAGATGGAAACCGAGGTCGAAGGTGGTTAATTAACTTCAGGATCAGTCATCCCTAAGTGTGGGGGCGGGGGGAGTGAGTGGACGGGGGGCGGGGGGAGTGAGTGGACGGGGGTGTTATGATTGAACCCAGGTGTTTTCTGATTCCAAAGCCTGGGCTCCTGAGCTCTCCAGCTTTTTTCAAACGTGTCAGCTCATAAGAATTCCCTGGATGCTGATGGATCCTTCAGATTCCTTAACTCCACCCTAAAGTACCAAATCCCAAGGCACATCCTGGGAGCCTGTTTTGTTTAACAAATGACCTAGGTGATTCTTTTCTTTTTCCTTTCTTTCTTTCTTTCTTTCTTTCTTTCTTTCTTTCTTTCTTTCTTTCTTTCTTTCTTTCTTTCTTTCTTTCTTTTCTTCCTTTCAAGATTTCTCAAAACAATCAATGGTTTTCATTGAGTAAATTTTTTTAATTTTTTAACAGTGAAATTCTATTTTTACAAGTACAGTCTATATTCAATATTATTTTGCATTAGTTTCAGGTGTACAGCATAGTGGTTAGACAGTCATATACTTTACAAAGTATATTTCCCCTGAATATTCCAGTACCTACCTGGCACCATACAGAGTTATTACAATATTATTGACTATATTTCCTATGCTGTAACTACAACTTTGTAACTACCATTCTGTACTTCTCAATCCCTTCAACTTTTTTCTCTCAGTCTACTTCCCTTCTACTAACCATCAGTCTGTTCTTTATCTATGAGCCAGTTTCAATTTTGTTAGTTTATTTTGTTCTTTAGATTCCACATATAAGTGAATTCATATATTATTTGTCTTTCTCTTAGTTATTTCACCTAGCATAATACCCTCTAGGTCCATCCTTGCCATCACAATGTAAGATTTCATTCTTTTTTATGGCCAAGTAATGTTCCATTTTATATTTGTATGATCCAGGTGATTCTTATCAGCAGGCCTGTTGGGGAAATTGCACTTCATTAACTTCTCTAGCCATGACAGAAAGGAGGGGAGAGTTCTCTTTCCCTGTAGTTACTATTCTTGCCTCACTCTCCTCCATTCAGTGGCTTTCCTAGTCTTTCCTTCCCAGAGAATCAAAGTCAGCCTTAGATTCTTCATTCAATATGTTGTTGAAATGTACAAAAATATCCACCCTGACAACCTTGAACTGTGACTTAAATTTAGACCAAATTCAATAAAGAAATGAGCTTTATTGGTGGAATGAAAGTGGATAGAAGAATGCACTGTAGCCCTGGCCGGTTTGGCTCAGTGGATAGAGCGTCGGCCTGCAGACTGAAGGGTCCCAGGTTCGATTCTGGTCAAGGGCATGTACCTTGGTTGCGGGCACATCCCCAGTGGGGGGTGTGCAGGAGGCAGCTGATTGATGTTTCTGGCTCTCTGTCCCTCTCCCTTCCTCTCTTTAAAAAATCAATAAAATATATATATTTTTAAAAGCGTACACTGTATTTATGTAGGGAGAGGGAGAATGAGGAGGTTGGAATCATCCTGATACTCTTAAAATCATACCACGTAGGTGATCAACTATTTCAGCTTTTTAAAACTCAGCCCTTATTATGAATAATGATTTTCTTTTAATTAACAGAATGGACCTGATACCAATGATAGAAAACACTCAGAAATCATACAGACTGAAAATTCAAACTAACCATGAGTTATTATGTATTGATTGTCAGGTTCTATGCTAAATGATTTACATGAATCCTCTCATTGAATACTCACAATAAATTTCTGAAGAACTACTTTAGTTATCTGCATTTTACAGATGGCAAGAATGAGGTTCAGAAAAATTACTTGTCCGAGATCTAAGATTCCAACCCAGGTTTGTTTGACTACAGTTTGTGCCCTTAACATTGTGCTGCGCAGCCTACACTACAAATAGGTCAAAGCAAGATTTAGGAAAATTGCCCAGCCAGTGTGGCTCAGTGGTTGAGCCTCGACCTATGAACCAGGAGGTCACAGTTCAATTCCCAGTCAGGGCACATGCCCGGGTTGAGGGCTCTATCCCCAGTAGGGGATGTGTAGGAGGCAGCTGATCTATAAATCTCTCATCATTGGTGTTTCTGTCTCTCTCCCCCTCTCCCTTCCTCTCTGAAATCAATAAAAATATATTTTTAAAAAAGATTTAGGAAAATTCACTGATTGCCGATCACTAATGACACAAGAAAGGATATTTTAGGATATTCAGGCTGTTTTGAAACATACTTTGAGGCTATTATTTTGGAGGAAAAGCACAGCATTCTTCCACCCAAATATTCCTTGGTATCTTGGAGTCACTGATTTGATTCAATATGGCATTTCTTATGTTCCTCCCTTCTTCGATTTATCAGCAACCAATTTCTTTAGTCGTTTAGGGTACTATTTGGAGCAATTCTCTCAAATGTACTATGAATTCAGAACCCTTTTTCTGAATTTTTAGAATCTCAAGTTTCTCAAATTTATAGACTTTAAGACTTTTTAAAAAAATTTCTCTTATGGTGGCCAAAGTTTTCCCCAAAGTACAGTAATACGGAGAGTAAGTATAAAGATATTATTTTCCCTTTTTTGAATTCTTTCCTGTTCTGAAATTTTTCTCCCCATTATGCAAGGAAGGAAAAGAATAATATAGAATATACTAAAAATACTCCTCAACTAGAAGTACAAGATATTTGATATATATGTATAAGGGACTTGTCAACAATTCTTTTCATCTCATAAAGCCTTACCAAAATTATACATCTTAAGTAAAAGCCTAACAGCTTTCAAGTATCTGAGTACTTATAATCTCTAAATTTAGAATTCTTTTCTTCTACCAAAATTGTAAAAGTATGAATAAATCAGAATTTAAAAAAAACTTCAGCTTTCAAAAATCAAGTGATTATTAAAATGGCTAAATTTACTGCATGAATCATTAACAGATTTATATAACTCAGTAACTTCACATAATGGAAGAACACTTTTTTACTTATGCCTAATGTTGGATTTCTGCAAAATTGTTTTTATTTTTAACAAAGCAATGCAGAAGCTGGGTACAAATTTAATAAGAGTGGCTGACCCTTTTTGCCACAGTTTCATTGCCAGTAGGCAACGACTTTTAAATATATTTAGTTCTTTTGTTAACTCATATGCTAAACTAATAACATATGCTTTCTATAATAAATCTCAAATCCCATCATTCAGCTATTTGCATTATGAACATTTTGCCTATATTACTTCATCTAGAACTCATGTCCATCTTTTTCCTAGAGTTTCTTTTTGTTTCAGGTTTTATCTCACCAGCTAATCAGTCTTGGGGCAGGGCATTGTAACCTTTAGCTCCAATGTCCAGCTCCTAAACCTTGCTCAATGCCTGGAAATGCTATGCCTTTGCTCTGTTGGTTATGAAGGAAACAATTTGGATTCCGCAGAACACAGGCGATAAGGTGGATTCCGCAGAACACAGGCGATAAGGTGGATAATGGCATTGATTGAGTTGCACATATTTGAAGTGTACAATTTGACAATTTTTTGTTGTTGTTGTTAATCCTCACCTGAGGATATTTTTCCATTGATCTTTTAGAGAGAGTTGAAGAGAGAGGGATAGAGAGAAACATTGATGTGAGAGAAACACAACGGTTGGTTGCTTCTTTCACAGGCCCCAGCCAGGGCCTGGGCCAGGGAGAAGCCTGAAACCAAGGTATGTGCCCTTGACTGGAATCAAACCTGGGACCCTTTGTTCTGCAGGCCGATGCTCTATCCACTGAGCCAAACCGGCTAGGGCGACAAGTTTTAAAATATGCATACTCCTTGGAAGCCATCACCACAAAGTCATAAACATATCCCTTACCCCAAAATGTTTTCTCATATCCTCCTGCCTCTCCCCACACCCTTTCCCTAATACAGAAACCACACATCTGCTTTTTGACACTATAGATTTGTTGACATCCTCTAGTATTCTAAATAAATGGAATCATAAAACATGTACTCCTTTGGTTTGGCTTCCTTCACTCAGTATAATTATTTTGAGATTTATCCATATGGTGTGGATCCATAGTTCTTTCATTTTAGTTGATGAGTAGTTGTCCATGGAATGCATATACAACAATTAGTTTATTCATTCACCTCTTGATGGACATTTGGATTGTTTCTGGTTTTTAGCTATCACAAATAAAGCTGTTGTGAACATTCACCTATAAGTTTTCTTTTCTCCTGGGTAAATACCTAGGAGTGGAGTGGTTGAATTGTATGATAGGTGTCTGTATAACTTTTGAAGAAACTACCAAACTGTTTTTCCAAAGTGACTGTACCATTTTATATTTATACATGAAGTCTATGAGAGTTTCAGTTCCTCTACATTCTTGCATTTGGTATAATTAATCTTTTTAATTTTAGTCATTATAGTGGGTAAATATACTATCTCAGTGTGGTTTATTTTGCATTTACCAGATGACTAATGCTATGAAGCAGCTTTTCATGTACTTATTAGCCACCCTTATATCTTCTTTGGTGACATTTCTGGTTAAATTATTTTCCTATTGTGTCAAGGGTCTCAAGACCACCCTCAAGTTTGCTAATTCACTAGAAGGAGTCACAAGAATCAAAATAGGTTTTACACATGGCTAACATTTGTTACAGAAAAAGTATAAAGAGCAAGAGAAACAGGAACAAGTTATCCATTGGGTGGATTCCTGAGTCATTGGACACAGGTTTCCATGTCCTTTGCCATCAGGAGTCACACAGGATATATATGTGTTTTTTTTCTGGCTGTGAACTGCAGGGATATATACGTAGTCTCTGTGTATAGCCTGTTCAAGTCTCAGAGTCTAAGGTTTTTTTTTGTTTGTTTGTTTGCTTTTAAATCTTTTTTAAAAATATATTTTATTGATTTTTTACAGAGAGGAAGGGAAAGGGAGAGTTAGAAACATCAATGAGAGATAAACATCGAGCAGCTGCCTCCTGCACACCCCCTACTGGGGATGTGCCTGCAACCAAGGTACATGCCCTTGACCAGAATCGAACCTGAGACCTTTCAGTCCGCAGGCCGACGCTCTATCCACTGAGCCAAACCGGTTACGGCCAGAGTCTAAGGTTTTTATGGAGGGATGGGCATGTAGGCATATTGTACTAGACAACCAGCTATGGCAACCCAAACTCAGGACCCCAACAATGTAATCAGTTGCATATCACCAATCCTGATTTTTGTGCAAAGTACTTCTGGCAAGATAGTATAACATGGCCTATTATTCCAGGTGTACACAATAAAATCCTTAATCCTGAATGTAAAGAACTATCCAAACACCTCATTTTCAGAAGTTGTCCAAATGATCAATAATGGCTCCAAGTCTTGGAGATGTATGATGAGTAAGTAATGAGACCTGTTGTGTTAACTCTTTTCTCACACTCATTTTATTATCAAACGAGAGGCCCGATGCATGAAATTCATGCAAGAGTAGGTCTTCCTTCCCCTGGCTGCCAGCACCAGCTTCCCTCTGGCAACCGGGACCCGGGCTTCCCTCTGGCCACCAGCAAGCACCCAGGACCCAGGCTTCCCTTGTAGCTGTGGCTTCATCCAGAAGGTCGTCTGGAAGAACGTCTGGAAGGATGCCCAGTCTAATTAGCATATTATGCTTTTATTATTATAGATTTTTTTTTTACTTATTACTGAATTTTAGGAGTTTTTTTTATAAATTCTGTATAGAATCCTTTATTAAATATATGCTTTGCAAAAATTCTGCCCTTTTACTTTCCTAAAAGTATCTTTTGAATAGGAGAAATTTTTAATGTTGATGAAGTCCAAATTATTGATTTGTTATTTTATGTATTCTGTTTTAGGTATCATGTCTAAAAAAAATCTTTGCCAAACCTGATTTTAAATAACTTTCCTATGTTTTCTTCTAGCACTTTTATGGTTTTAGGTTTTTACATTTAGGTCTATGATCCATTTTTCTATGTGGTTTGACCTGGGGTATTTTAAAGTAAATTTTTGACATCAAATCTTTTTACTCATAAATACTTAGGTATAGCCGAACCGGTTTGGCTCAGTGGATAGAGCGTCGGCCTGCAGACTCAAAGGTCCCAGGTTCAATTCCGGTCAAGGGCATGTACCTTGGTTGCGGGCACATCCCCACTGGGGGGTGTGCAGGAAGCAGCTGATCGGTGTTTCTGTCTCATTGATGTTTCTAACTCTCTATCCCTCTCCCTTCTTCTCTGTAAAAAATCAATAAAATATATTAAAAATAAATAAATAAATAAATAAATAAATACTTAGGTATATATCTCTGTCAGATGAGAATAATTTTAAAAACATAATCCAAATACACTTATAATAATTATTTAATAGCACCTAGTACCAAATCTGTGTACAAATTTCCCCAGAGTATCTTTAAAAAACACACACTTGAATTAGGCTCCAAACAAAATCAGCATATTGAATTATGATGAAATTGTTTCTTAAGTCTCTAGTAAACTATAACATTCTCCTTATCTCATTTTCTGATGCCATTTATTTATTTATTTTAATAATTCAGGTCACTTGTGCCAAAGAATTTCCCACATTCTGTATTTGGCTGGTTGTATCTTTGTGGTATTTTTAATATGTTTCTCTGCCATTTCCTGATTTATTGAACTTAGACATTATAGATTTATTCTATGCTGTGAAAGATGAAGATCTGGCTAACATACTATTTTCTACTTCCCTCTAATTATCTCTTCAACATTTTTAAGAATTGAATAAACCTGGAAGATTTTTGAAGAATCAATACATATTATTTGCCGTTTACCAAGTAATACCTTTATTTATACTTGGATCTGCCATAAAGTAGCATATATTATAATAAACTAGCTTTTATACAATGCAATAGCAGTGGAAGAGTAGAGAACAGAGATTTGAGAAATAGCGCAGAATATCTGATAGTATCAAATGAGGGAGGAATGTAGAATGACTGCTCAGTTTCTGGTTTCAACAACTGACTACATGGCAGTGACATTTAGAAGAAAAGAAAAGAAGGAGCAGGTTTAGGAGAGGGTTTGGCGATATAGGAAGAAAATAAGTTCAGTTTTTGACACTGAGACATGGATATCCTATCGACTATTGGATGTGGAGATTAGGAGAGACATGTGGGCTAGAGTTACACATTTGAAAGTCATCAGTTTTACGAGTGATAGTTGAAGACATGGGTATAGATGACATTGCTCAGGAAATATGTAAAGAATAAGGAAAGAGAATGACAAACAACAAAAGCCCAAGAAACACCAACATTTAATGAGACAGAAGCAATCAAAACAATGTGTGATAAATACCATAAAAAAGACATGCATGAGGTGGATTCCCTAGTCATTCAAAATAAGATTGATCAACTGGTTGTAGAGAAGTTATAAAAGGTTTTACCTTGGTTTTGATACTGAAGGATGGGCAGAGGTGTGCCAGTGGAATGAAGGGTTGGGAAGCAGAAAATTCACCTATTTTACAAGAATAGAAGACTTCAAATGAGAGCACTCTCAACCATGTCCCACCTGGTGCACTTGGTTTACAGCAGTGTTCCTTAAAGTGTGGCAAAATTCACTTGCGTGAGAATTACATAGGGGGCTTATAAAATTGAATATTATTGAGTTCTACCTTAAATCTGTTGAATCAGAATAACTGGCAGGGTGGGGACCTGAGAAATCCTCATTTTAAACAAGTTTTCTGATTCTGAAGCCGATGGTTTATGAGCTAAGTTTTGTATAAACTAAAGCCTGATCATGGGAACATTCAGCTAAAATGTATCTACACTAACAAAAGCGTGATATGTTCATTAGAGCAGACATCTTCCGGACGTCCATCCAGACAAAGCCACAGCGGCTGCAAGGCCTGGGGTTCAGGCAGCCATAGACTCAGGCAGCCATGAGCCCTGGCAGCTGTGAGGCCTGGGGTTCAGGCCTTGCAGCTCCAGCAGCCCGCAGTGACAGCAGCAGCTGGGGTCATGGGGGTGGTGCCTTCTCCTGATCGGCCCATTGCCTCCTGCAGAGGGAGGCCAGACTGTGCCTAAGTCATCAGTAGGACATCCCCTGAGGGTTCCCGGACTGTGAGAGGGGGCAGGCCAGGCTGAGGGACGCCCCCCTCCTCCAGTGCACATATTCTCATGCACCAGGCCTCTAGTTTGAGATAAAAGGCTTTGGGATTGATTAAGTCAAACAATTGTGATCTTCAAGTTGCCACTCTCTTCTTGCCAGTTTTAGAAAGAAGGCCTACTGGGAAAATGGGGAGCAGGGGGTTTGCAAGAGATAATTTACTCCATCTGTTTTCCCTCATTAGAAAGGAAAAATGAACCAGGTAAGCCTGACAGCAGAGCAGTTTTCCTCTGAGCTGGATCCAAGTCAACCAGGAAGTATATACAGGCACCATGATGAAAAAGAAATTGATTCGGTTCATTGATTGTGGTTGTTAACACAATAACAACAACACCACTGATTTTATATTATCTGGCATTTTATACTCAGATCTTTCTAGTGAATGCATGTTACCTGAAGTGACCAAATGTTTAGTCTTTCACTTGCTCAATAATCCCAGGGATAAAAATTTCTATGTTTATCATAATTTTTATCCTAAAATGAGAAAAATCTCAAATCAAGTCATTGTCTATCATTCAGTCAGAAAATGTTTCTATCTATGTATTCACACACACAAAAAAACTACATGTTTGGGAATACATTACTTGAAGTTCATTGTGTAATACATTACTTTTGAGAATTAATTCATTTGTGTATTTATGGAATCACAGTGATGTATTCTTAAGCTAAATTTGATGGCATATGAATATTTTGCTATGGCTATAAATATTCTTCTGAGAAATCAGCTAATGTGTTTTGTTATTTTGTCAAAGCAAGTCTGTACATGGCTCTCCAGAATTGGGTTTATGGTGCTAGAAATATGCTAACTTCAAAAGATTGGAACATATTACTTCATTTTGAAAATAGCTGTGAATATTTTTATTCATTCCTTGTAATTTTCCCAGAAAAATCATATTATAAAAACCATTGTCTCCTTTGTAAAGACTACTATATTAGGCCCTTTCCTGTGATAAAATTGTCAATTCTGATTACAAAATTAAACTTCAAGAATAACAAGATTTCATAAGAGAACTAACTCTTCTTTGTGTATTCACTATTTCCGTCTATCATTCATAGTTTTCTAAGACATGGTTCTGGCTCACATCTTGTGCTAGTAAGTCAGTAACACGTGAGAAGTAGATGATAGCCCCTGGTTACACAGAAGTTAGAAGGTTGTTTAGAAAGTATAAGAGGTGTGATGGGGAAATAAACTGTCACTTCTACTGTGATTCCACCCAGGAGCTGTGGATTATGTTGGAAAAAAAGAACTATGGCCCTAGCTAGCTGATTTGGCTCAGTGAATAGAGTGTTTGCCCGTGGACTGCAGGTTTGATTCTGGTTAAGGGAAGGTACCTCGGTTGCAGGCTCAATATCTGGCCCTGGTCTGGGTGTGTGCAGGAGGCAACCAATCAATGTGTCTCTCTCACATCGATATTTCTCTCTGTCTTTTCCTCTCTCCTCTACTCTCTCTAAAAATCAATGGAAAAAAATATCCTCAGGTGAGGATTAACAACAACAAAAAAAGAACTATGAAACCTGAGAGGAGAGCTAGAGAATAAAGAATTGTCAGTGCGTGTGCAAAATTGTGTAAAAAACACTAGAGAAAAATAAATACTGGGTCACTCTGAAGTTACATATTTTATAGTGGAGGGGAGGCTCTAATGGAGTGTGTGTAAATATTCCCACAGGAACAGGAGGTTTCTTTTTTAAATGTCATATTTACCAAAACAATGTTTTAGCTACTGTATTATTTGCCAGCTGCTATATGAGTGGCTAAGGTTGCCACAGAATGGGTGGCTTAACTGTCTCACAGATCTGGAGGGTAGAAGTCTGAGATCAAAGTAGCAGGGTTGGTTGGTTTCTTCTCAAGCTTCTCTTCTCAGCTTGCAGATGGCCATCTTCTCTCTGTATCTTCACATGGTCTTCTGTGTGTCCCTGTCCTAGTTTCTTTTTGTAAGAGCAGGGATCATTGGATCAGGGCCTACACTAATGACCTCATTTTAACTAAATTACCTCTTTAATGGCCCTATCTTCAAATAGTCACATTCTGAGATGCTGTGGGTTAGGGTTTCAATATATAAATTTTGTGGGGATACAATTCAGAGCATAACAGTTATTATTTAGGGTTGTGGATACATTAATCCAAAGAAAGTCCCTGTAAACATATATCATCTAATATAAATTTAAAAGTTGAATTTTGCCAAAATCTAGTTGACTGTGAGTTCCCTTTCTAAAGGTCTGATCTGTCTGGGGAATCAACATTTATTTCCAAATATTTACTAATACTCTGTTCCAAGCGCTAGTATAGGGCCTGAAAGACAAAGGAAACACATTTCTTATCCTGAGGAGTTTGCAGTTTGGAGGAGGGGAAACGATATAAACAAGTACAATAAAATGTGCTAACATTATTACAGAGGAAATGAAATGTTGAAGGAGCAAATTCAGCCAGACCCATGGTGACCCAACCAAGATAAAGGAATATATTAAGCTCTAGAATATTGCCTAATTAATAAAACTGCAAAAAGTATTAGAGTTTATTATTTTTGACTTAATTTATTCATCTATTTAGATTTTTTTTTGCCTAAAGTCTTAAAACCCATTTCACATAGAATTAAAAAAAAACTTTATAAAATGCTGCTTATAGGAAAAAGTCAGCAGAAATGTTATTTTTTTGTCATGATATGATGCCCATGACCTTGCAGAGTGTGTTATGCAAATTAAAAATCTGTCTTGATAGGATACTATAAGATAAGCCATCATTGAACACAAGGCTATATATAAGAACACTGAAACCCAAGGACAGTTAAAAAAATCAAAATATACATGTATTGTTTGCCAAGAACTAGAACAATCCCTAATGATATATAAGAACCAGGGTACCAAAGTAGTGAGATAACCAAACTCATTATTAAGTACTGTGTCACTTAGCAGATATATCTACACTAATAAAAGAGAAAAATGGTAATTGGGGTACGACGCTACCCTTTTCATTGGCTAATAAGGGCTATATGCAAATTAACTGCCAACTAAGATGGCAGTTAACTGCCAACAAAGATGGCGGTTAATTTGCATATGTAGGCACAATGCAGGGAGGCAAAAGGGAAAGCAGGAAGAAGCCCCCTGCCACTGACAGTGATTGGAAACCCAGGGGGGAGCTAAGAGCTGGGGGGCAGGACAAAGGCGGCCCTGGAGCGGCCTTTGCCCTGCCCCCCAGCCATGATCGGAGAATCAGGCGCCTTTTCCGCCCTGGCCAGTGATAGCAGGAAGTAGGGGTGGAGCCAGCGATGGGAGCTGGGCATGGTCGAAGCTGGCAGTCCCGGGAGCTAGGGGTCCCTTGCCTGGGCCTAAAGCGGAGCACACGATCGCGGGGCCGCTGCTACTGTGGGTCCCTGCTGCCCGGGCCAGACGCCTAGGCCAGAGGCGTCCTGCAGGGGCAGGGGCGGAGCCTGCAACCGCGGGGAGCTGGGGGTCCCCTGCTCAGGCCTAATGCCTCGGCCAGAGGCGTTAGGCCTGGGCAGGGGTGGAGCCTGCAACCGCGGAGAGCTGGGGATCCCCTGCCCAGGCCTGACACCTCTGCTGGAGGCCTCAGGCCTGGTCAAGGGGCCGATCCGGTGATTGTTGATCCGAGGGTGATGAGGGTCAACTCCTCTGGTGGAGGCATCAGGCCTGGGCGGGGGGCTGGGGGTCCCCTGCCCAGGCCTGATGCCTGGGCCAGAGGCATCAGGCTTGGGTGGGGGGTGGAGCAAGCGATCAGAGGGAGATGGGGGTCCCCTGCCCAGGCATGATTCCTGGGCCAGAGGCCTCAGGCCTGGGCGGGGGCCAGAGCCAGTGATCGGGGGGAGATGGGGGTCCCCTGTCCAAGCCTGACACCTCTGGCGGAGGCATCAGGCCTGGGCAAGGGGCCGATCAGGCGATCAGAGGGTGATGGGGGTCAATGCCTGAGGGCTCCCAGTATGTGAGAGGGGGCAGGCTGGGCTGAGGGACACTCTCCCCCCCCCACACACACACACCCAGTGCACGAATTTCGTGCACCGGGCCCCTAGTAGTAGCATAACAATATGCATCTTTGATGATTACATTATTTTAAACATCAAACTACACTTAAAAATTAATGCCTATAAAATTCTAGGTAATAATATTATTGAGAAATACAATATATAAATTGAAAATATGAATACTTAAAATTTGTTGTTAATCCTCACCTGAGGATATTATTCCATTGGTTTTTAGGGAGAGTGGGAGAGAGAGGGAAAGACAGAGAGAAACATCGATGCGAGAGAAACACATCCATTGGTTGCCTTCTGCAGGAGCCTGGACCAAGGCCCAGGCAGGGGAGGAGCCTGCAACCATGGTACATGCTCTTGACCAGGATCAAACCCGGGACCCTTCCGTCCGCAGGCGGGACCCTTCTATCCACTAAGCCAAACTGGCCAGGGCCAATTACTTAAAATTGAAAGTGGAAGTGAACTCAGGTGGACAGAGTCAGAGTTCAACATAATCTGAAAGGGGGGCAGGTGGGAAAAAGCTCTGATCCAAATAAATCTTTCAGGTTAACAGAAGAAAATATGAAGCATAGCTTATCTTCTAGGATGATGGGCAGTTTGCATCTGCAGGCAAGCCGGGTCCCAGTGTCCTCAGGTCCTGCAGTGGAATTACATCACCGAGCAAGAAGACTTTCCTGGGGAAGCAGCCCCATCAATGTTTTTCTGCCTCCAAAATTATCCTTCGGAAAACATCAACAGCAGTTTGATTCTCTTTAGCAGAAGATTCCAAAAATGCTGCCTTTTAAGATTCTGCTAACGCCATCCCTTCTTTGTAACTGATCACCTTTTCCATTAGTAGGTCTTTCTTATTCTCAACCAGCATAACAGGTATTTGCACTTTCCCCACCATGTCCAACAATTTGCCATGGATAACTTTAATCACCTCAAAACTTTTGATCGATGCAACAGAATACACAAGAATATAACATTAATATCTATGGAGTACGTCTGAGGAAAAATGGGATATTCATCCTGCCCAGCTATCTCTACAAGTTGGAGATCATATTCTTATCGATTTACTGTGATCAATTTTGTTAAAGTGTTCTTTATGGTTGGATGGTAGGAGTCAACAAATTGGCCTTCAACAAACTGAACTGTCAATGAGGATTTCCCCACAGACCAGTTGCCCAGGATAGTGATGTTGGACTCCGGCATGTTGGCAGCCTCCTCAGCCCCAGGCCAACCACATCCACCCGTAGAGGCAGCTCCTGTGCTGTGATCCACAATGGCCACACCAGGGAAGACTGTGACTTTCTTGTGACAGGCTTCTTTCACTTAGCATAGTGTTTTTAAGGTTCATCCATGTGGTAACATGAATAAGTTGTTCATTTATTTTGGCTGAATAATATCCATTATGTGGATATAACGCATTTTGTTTATCCATTCATAATTTGATGAACATTTGGGTTATTTTAATCTTTTGACTATTCTATATAATAAAAGGCTAATATGTAAATTGACCAAACAGGCAGAACAACTGGTTGCTATGACGTGCACTGACCACCAGGGGGAAGATGCTCAATGCAGAAGGTGCCCCCTGGTTGTCAGTGGGCTCCTACAGGGGGAGCGCTGCTCAGCCAGAAGCCAGGCTCATGGCTGGCCAGTGCAGGGGTGGTGGCGGGAGCCTCTCCTGCCTCCACGCCAGCGCTAAGGATGTCCAACTGCCGACTGCAGGGAGCAGGCCTAAGCCATCAGTCAGACATCCCCTGAGGGCTCCTGGACTGTGAGAGGGCTCAGGCTGGGCTGAGGGACACTGCCCCCACAAGTGCATGAATTTTGTGCACCAGTTCTCTAGTTAAGAATAATGGTGGCATGAATACTTGCATAAAAGGTTTCGTGGAGGCATATGTTTTCTGTTCTCTTGTGTATATAAGAGTGAAATTGCCCCCCCAAAAAAAAGTGAAATTGTTGAGTCATATGGAAACTCTATGTTTAAGTTTTTGAAAAACTGTCAAACTGTTTTGTAAAGCATCTGCACCATTTTAGATTCTTACCAGCTCTGTATGAGAATTCCAATTTCTCCACATCCTTGCCAACATTTGTTATTTCCTGTTTTCTCAATTATAGCCATCATAGTGAGTGTAAAGTAATATCTCATTGTGGTTTTGATTTGTATTTCCTTAATGGCTAATGATACTGAGCATATTTTCATGTTCTTATTGCCCATTTCCATATCTTCTTTTGAGAAATGTTTATTAAAATCCTTCATCCTTTTTTTTTTTTTACATTGGATTGTTTGTCTTTTTATTGTTGAGTTCTAAGAGCTCTTTATATATTCTAAATACTAATCCCTTATCAGATATATGATTTGCAAATCTTTTCTGTTGGTTATCTTTTCACTTTTTGATGGTGTTATTTGAAACACAAAAATATTTAATTTTAATGAAGTTTAATTTATTTATTTATTTATTTATTGGTT
The DNA here is from genome assembly GCF_963259705.1 of Myotis daubentonii. NCBI lineage: Eukaryota > Metazoa > Chordata > Mammalia > Chiroptera > Vespertilionidae > Myotis > Myotis daubentonii. Next base: position 63,702,309 of record NC_081861.1, on the reverse strand, counting down.
GCTTATTCTTTTGGTATTATACATAAGAAACCATAGTCAGAAATATTTACAGCTATGTTTACTTCTAAGAGTTTTATACATTTAGTTTTTCCACTTAGGTGTTTGATCCATTTTGAGTTAATTTTTATATATGGTGTGAGGTAGGGAACCAACTTCATTCTTCTTCATGTGTATACCCAGTTGACTCAGTACCACTTGTTGAAAATACTATATCCCATTGAATAGCTTCCTTGTCCAAAATCAATTGACAATAAGTGATTGGTGTATTTCTGGTTTATTTTTATGAGAGTTCCAGAAAGTCTTGGTTACTATAGCTTGCTACTAAATTTTGAACTCAAAGTTAACAAAATCCAACACTCTAGCCACTTTTATTCAACATTATTACTAGTAGTCCTAGCTTGTGCTATCCATCATGATAAAGAAATTAAGTACATACAGATGGCAAAGGATTAGGTAAAGCTGTCATTATTTGCTGAAGACATCATTGTCTGTATGGAAAAACCAGTTGAATCCAAAACTATAACATTTCTGAAAGAAAACATAGCAGAAAAATTTTGTGAACTTGAGATAGTCACAGATTTCTTAGATAGCATACCTAGTATACAGTCCATAAAATAAAAATTAGTAAATTGGAATTCTTCAAAGCTAAAAATCTGCTTTTCAAAAGACACTGCTAAGAGAATAAGAAAACAAGTCACAGGTTAGAAGAAAATATTTGCAAAGCATATATCTGATAAAGGACTTGCATTCATAATACAATAATGAGAAAACCATCAATCCAATTAAAAATTAATATTTGAGCAGATGCTTCCAAAAGATATTTAAATAGGAAATAAACATGTCAAAAGATGCTCAACATCATTACTCATTAGGGAAATATAAGTTAAAACCATGAGATACCAGAGTAGCTAAAATTTTAAAAGAATGGCCTTAACAAGTATTGTCAAGAATGTAGAACAACTGGAACTTTTCTAAATTGCTGTTGGGAATATGATCTGATATATCTTATTGGAAAACAGTTTGGCAAGTTTTTTTTTGATATCTACAAAATATTTCAATTGATGACATTTTTTAACAGCTCTATTGAGGCATTGTTGACAGATAATAAATTGTATATATCTAGAAAGGGTCAATGGGGGAAAAGAGGGACATATATAATACTTTCAACAATAAAGATTTTTAAAAATATCCTATATATATAAAAGGCTAAGTGACTGATCATGTGCCTGTCCAACCGCCCGACCGCCCAACCGACTGCACTGGCAATTTAAAAATAAATGTTGACTCATGCATGGGAGATACATATAAAGCTCTCACTGGTGCCAATCACACGTGTGTTTCAATTTTATAATACTATATTATATATACTATTTTGACATGTAATTTTTTGCAGTAATGTAATTACTTCTTGAATCTTTCTTCTAATTAATTTCCTTTCAATGTGCATGAATCCGTGCACTAGGCCACTAGTAAATAAATAAACATACAATTTGATACCTATGATTTAGTCACATACTTGTGAAACTATCCCCACAATCAAGATAATTAACATACACCTCAGCCCTAGCAGATCCCCCCACCCCCATCCCTCTTTAATCGCTCCCTCTAACCCGGAGTCTCCCTTCACTGATAACAAGGCATTCACTGATTCCTATCTGTCACTGAAGATTATTTTTGTATTCTCAAGAATATTATAAAAATGGAACAATATAATATGTAATATTTCCTGTCAGATTTGTTCACTCAGTTTAACTATTTGAAGGTTTATTTATGCTTTTTTGCATATTAATTATTCAACCATTACTTAGTGGTTCTATTATATGGATGCACCATAATTTGGGTAGTTTCTTAAGTTAAATATCCATCTACCTATGGCCCAGTCACTTCCAATCCTAGGTAGTCTCTCAAAAAAAACAAAAGCCTATGTATACACAAAGACATACTTTAGTACACAAACTGCGGTAAATTCATACAATGGACTACTCAGCAATAAAAGTACAACAGCATAGATTAATCTCAAAATAAGTATTCTGAATAAAATAAGCCAAATAAAATAGTACATACCATATGATTCCATTTATATAAAACTGTATAAAATAGAAACTAATCTACAGTGACAGAAAGTGGATCAGTGTTTGCTTGGGGACAAAGCTGGGGTAGGAGGAAGGAACTACACAGTAGCAAAAGGAACTTTTTGGGGCTGGTAGATATGTTCGTTTTCTTGATTGAAGTGATAGCTGCACAAGGTTATATACATATGTATTTTTTAAATATTATTTTATTTTAGTAAGAACACTTAACATGAAATCCACCCTCCCAACACATTTTTAAGTGAACAATACACTATTATCTATAGGTATGATATTGTATAGCAGATCTCTAGAACCTATTAATCTTTCATTTTTTGCATAGGAGTCAAAATGATTTACTCAAATTTGTTAAAATCAGAATGACATGTATAAAAGAATAAAGTGGTTCTTCCATTATAGTCCATTGTATCATTAATGTTCCATCCCCTGCTCCCAACTGATCAGGACATGTGAACTCAACAGAGCAATTACATGGACTCAAAATCATCTCAGCTGGAATGACTCTCCATTTCAATGTTCCTATTCATCTCGCATAACTGAAATTGTATACCTCTGATTAGTAACTCCCCTTTCCCACCTTCTTCTAGCCCCTGGCATCCACCATTCTATTCTTTGCTTCTTTGAATTTGACTATTTTGGATACAGATTTTTATCAAATTGTATATTTAAATATATGTAGTTTATTATATGTCAATTATACCTCAATAAAATGTTCAGGGAATTACACATACATTGAAGAATAATAATTGTAGTTAATATTTATTGATTATTTACTATGTGCCAGGCACTGTAGTAAGCATCTTATATCCATTAATTAATCTCATTCTCAAAGCAGCCTATGATGGAGGTATTATTCTTAATTCAATTTTGTTTATGAGGAAACTAATGCATAGTAAAGTTACTTGGCCTAGTCACGAAGTCTTGTAAAAGGTGAGTAAACATATGTGTGCTTCCCCTCACAATAATAGCTCAACTGTATTCAGCACTTTCTGGGGCAGGCCCTGAGTTCATCATTTGGCATGTGCCATCTCATTCAATCCTCATATCAGCACCATGAATTAGGTACTATTTTAAAGATGAGGCACAGTGAAATTAAGCAACATGTTCCAAATTATATAGCGAGTAGAGATTTGAAGATGAGCAGAGATTAGAACAGAGGATCTTCATCCATCAGGTGAGTTTCCCTGGAAAACAGGTTCAGAACTACTTCTCTGTTGGGCCTGTGGTATGTGCTCATGGATCTGACTTTCCTGATGCTGAACATAGACATTTGTCGCATGGCCCCCTCACTGCTGTGGCCCACCTTCCCGACTAGATACTCAGACACCGACTACAGCTTGCATTGCGGTGGAGTCTGCCAAGCCTTCCTACTTTATTGACCACCTCCTTGCCACTCCCCACAACTCCAAGCCACACTGTTGCAGATGAGTTTGTTCCTCCAGGTCCTTGACCTTAAATACTGTCTCTACCAGTCCTAGTTTCCTCTCCTTACAGACTCTGTGTTACTGATAACCAGTCTTTTAGCAGAGTAGATCCAAATTCAGATGAAGTCTAGTTCACAAACCTTCTTACTCAGATTTAAATATAGCACCTTTCTTATACCTTCATGCATTTATGTTGGCTTTAGAAATTCCATGCAGAGTTGAGGGCTGTGAATGTGGAATAAGCCATACTCCCTGATGAAATCTCAAGTGCCTGGCTTACAGGAAATGTCTTGTTTCTTTCAAGCACCCACTCAGATAATTTTGAAACATAAATGTATCCTCTCCCCTTAATCTTATCTCTCCTTGGGGCTGCTTGTTCTTCTCTCTGGTAGTACAGAAATAAGTGGCAGATGCCTCAAGTTTCCCTAAAACCACCAGAAGCAACCAATTCACCTCTTTTGCTAGGTCCACAGAGCCAAGTTGAAGCTAAGAGCCAGGAGGGACAGTACTCGGAATGTACCAGACAGTAGACTGACTGCCATGATTTTATTTGTATGCTGGAAGCCTGCTCTAATGCTAGAGGTTTATAACATGCAAATTACAGTAAGTAAAGGATTACCTAGCTATACCCTTACATATTAAAATGCATACACAAAGCACGCAAATAGATACACACATAGATAATTCTTTCTAAAAAAATATATTTTGTTATTGATTTCAGAGAGGAAGGAAGAAGGAGAGAGAGATAGAAACATCCATGATAAGAGAGAATCATGGATCAGCTGCCTTCTGCAAGTCCCCCACTGGGGATCAAGCCCACAACCTGGGCATGTGCCCTTGACCGGAATCAAACCTGGGACCTTTCAGTTTGCAGGCAGGTGCTCTAACCACTGAGCAAAACTGGCTAAGGCCATACATAATTCTTAATTTATCATGTTAATGTATATACATACAAACATGTCCATGAATACTGTATTGTTCACTTAGCCTCAGCACCATGGCCTGGACATAGTTACTACTCAAAATTTGTTAATATAATATTAACTCAAATTATATGTGTAAGTTCTAATATGGTAGCTACAATATAATCTAATTACTTTATAGTCCTCCATGATATTTAATCATTGAAAAGGAAAAAAAGCACTCCTCTAGTAATCCTATATAATAAAGATAGGATTACTGCATATGTGTAAGTTCTAATATGCAAATGGTTGTCACACCCTCACACCCTTGCGCCTGAACTGCTCAGACACTCAACACTGGGAAGAGAGGAATGGGGACCAGCCAGGCACAAATGAGCTCATGAGAGAGGAATGGGTACCAGCCAGGCACAATTGAGCTCACGAGAGAGGAATGGGGACCAGCCAGCCTGCAGCCTGGGAGAGGGATAAGCAGCCTGCCCCGCAGTCCTGGGCGCCTGCAGCTGTGGCCCAGGCGAAGCTGCCTGTCCACGGTCCCCTGTAGCTACAGCTGGCCTGGGTGAAGCCGACTCAGGTCCTCGGTGCCTTTGGTTGGCCAGAGGGTAGGAAGCCCAGGTCCCAGGTGCCTGCAACTGGCTGGAGGAGGGAATCCTGGGTCCTGGGTGTGGGGCGATGCAGAGGCGGTAGGGGAGCAATTAGGGGCAATCAGGCAGGCAGGCAGAGGTGGTTGGGGCGATCAGGCAGGCAGAGGTGGTTAGGGGTGATCAGGCAGGCTGGCAGGCAGGCTAGCAGTTTTGAGCCAGTGGTTTTGAGCCAGCAGTCCCAGATTGTGAGAGGAAGTTGGACATCCCCTGAGGGGTTCCGGATTGGAGAGGGTGCAGGCTGGGCTGAGGGACCCTCCCCCCCAATAATGCATGACTTTCATGCACTGGGCCTCTAGTCTACTTATATAAAAACCCTGGGTGTAACATCATGGCCAGAAGCACGACTAACCAGTAGCAAGTCAGTCCTGCAGGGGTCATCTTGGAAACGGCTGCACCCTCCGCAAGCTGTTTCCTGGAGGGTGAGGTTTCAGGCAGGAACCCGCCCATGGAGCGGAGTGTGGAAGTGAAATAATTTGTAATGGATCTATTTTTGAAGCTACCTTTGGAAATACTATAGCTATAGATCAGTGGTTCTCAACCTTGGCTACACATTAGAATCACCTGGAAATCTTTTTAAAATCCTGATTTCTGGGCCTCATCCTCCGGAAATTCTGTTTCTTTGTTACTAATGTTGTGGCTGCACCCCATAACAAAGAAACAATCTCTGGAGGATGAGGCCCAGGTATCAGGATTTAAAAAAGATTCCCAGGTGATTCTAATGTGCAGCCAAGGTTGAGAACCACAGCTATAGATAATATTAAAAATATATCTAAACATGCAAGTCTTTGTCCAAAAAATGAGCATGTTCAAAAATTAAATGAAGAAAATTTGGATATACTCGATGGAGGTTTTCACACATATTTGGGTGATGATCCCATTGACTCCACAGATGATGCTGAAAAGGAAAATTTTCCCATCGAATTTCTTAATAGTATTACTCCTTCGGGAATGCTGTGTCATAAATTAAAATTGAAAGTGGGTGCAATCATCATGCTATTGAGAAATCTCAATAGTTAATGGGGTCTTTGTAATGGTACCAGATTTATTATCAAAAGATTATGACCTAACAATATCGAAGCTGAAGTATTAACAGGATCTGCAGAGGGAGAGGTTGTTCTGATTCCAAGAATTAATTTGTCCCCATCTGACACTGGCCTCCCATTTAAATTGATTCGATGATGGTTTCCCGTGATGCCAGCATTTGTGATGACTATTAATAAATCACAAGGACAAACTCTAGACAGAGTGGGCATATTCTTACCTCAACCCGTTTTCCCACATGGTCAGTTATATGTTACTTTCTCTCAAGTTTGAAGAGCATGTGATGTTACAGTTAAAGTTCTAAATACTTCATCACAAGGGAAATTAGTCAAGCACTCTGAAAGTGTTTTCCCTCATAATGTGTTGTACAGGGAGATATTAGAAAAAGTTTAATCACTTTATAAGTCATTGTTTGCATCACTGTGTTTTTATATCATGTTTTTGTTGTTTTCATATCATGTTTTTGTTGTTTCATATCATGTTTTTGTCGTTTTTATATCATGCCTCTGTTGTTGTTATATCCTTTTGTTACTGTTTATTTATTAATAAATTTATATATTATTTTCATTTACATTTTACTAATTTCCTTTCATCTCTCACACTTCTATTATAGAGAAAGGACAAATAGCAATATTAAAATATCTCCTCTAATTCATTCCCTTTTTAAAAAAATATATTTTACTGATTTTTTACGGAGAGATAGAGAGTTAGAAACATCGATGAGAGAGAAACATTGATCAGCTGCCTCCTGCACACTCCCCACTGGGAATGTGCCTGCAATCAAGATACATGCCCTTGACCAGAATCAAACCTGGGACCCTTGAGTCCTCAAGCTGATGCTCTATCCACTGAGCCAAACCGGTTAGGGCAATTAATTCCCTTTTAATGTGCACGAATTTTGTGCACCGGGCTACTAGTAGTTATATAATCATCATAGAGCCATACAATGGGGCTGTGCCTGCAGTGGAAAAGCTTTATTCTGTACATTTGTGATTAACCTCAGCACTGTGTATCTTTGACTTTGGATGCCAATGAAGCCAAAGCAGCATGGGGAACGTCTCACCCGCAGGCCATATAAGACCCATGAAATCATTTGGTCTGGCCCTGCAAAGGCATTAGGGGTGGGTTAATTAAATGTTTGATCAAATGTAGCAGGCTAATTTTTAAGTTGATAATTTTGCATGGCCCATGAATAATGTTATAAATATCCAAATGGCCCTTGGCAGAAAAAAGGTTCCCCGCCCCTGGTGTGAAGCAACAACACCGTTAGGGATTAAAGGATGAACATTTTCATGCAAATCAGGGTTAGTTCACAGTGTTTAAAGGCAGGTCTGCCTTTGTATAATAACAGGTGTGAGATAAAGCTGCCAGTACTGAGGAGGTGACAGCTTACCTTAGCCTTTATGTTTTGAAGGCAGCAGGAGGCCTATGTTACAGAGCTATTTGAAAAAACAAGTAAAATAAAATTAAATACTGAGTCTCTGTCAGTCCTAGTGACCAAAAGTCTTTCCCAAAAAGTTTCTTAAAAATTAATCCGCAGCCCTGGCCCTGTGGCTCAGTTGGTTGAAGAGTCATTCTGTATACCAAAAAGGTTTCAGGTTCCATTCCTGGTCAGGCACATGCCTGGGTTGTGGGTTCAATCCCTGGTTGGGGTGAATACAGGAAGCACCTGATCTGTGTTTCTCTTTCATATGGATGTTTCTCTTCTCTCCCTTCCTCTCTCTCTAAAATCAATAAAAAACATTCTCTCACTTCCTTTCTCTCTAAAATCAATTATAAAAAACCAGACTGTCAAACTGCAGCAGGAAGGCCAGGGAAGGTAGGGGGCAGAAGGGGGGGGGGGTGGTAAGAGATCAACCGAAGGACTTATATGCATGCATATAAGCATAACCAATGGACATAAGATACTTGGGGGTAGGGGAGGCCAGGGGATTGTCAAGGGCGGGGGAAAAAAGGAGACATATGTAATACCCTTTGTAATACTTTAAGCAATAAAACAATTAAAAAAAACATATCCTTGGGTAAGGCTTAAAAGAAAAAATAGAAAAAAATCCATGTGCAAATCTCAAAGGCCTTCTGAATGAATCTGACACCAATGTAGATGAATATTTTAGCTTCTAATAATGTTGGAATGGAAGACTTAAAACTAAGACAAGACCTATATATTCTCTGCTACTGTATTAGGTAAAATGTAATATAATTAGTTTCTGTGTTGACTTAATTAATTAGTATAAACTTCCAAAGTTCTGGTACATAATGTATACTTGGTTTAATATGGTGGTTGTGGTTATTTCCACAAAGCATCAGACATCAGGCCTGGGTCAGAAAGAAATTCCTCTATTATATTATTGTATAGAAAAATCAAACCCTAAAATCTCCTAGTTTTGCCAGGAGAGGAGGGACAAGATTGGAGTTCACATGAAAATATCAACTTTTTGCAGTTGTAAGTAGGTATATGTTTGTCACTGTGTAGGTAGCTTAAACAACTGACTTGTGTCCAAGAAATAAATAGGTAATAATAAATAAATAAAAATTGATGTGGCATGGATGAAACTTGAAAATATTATTCTGAGTAAAAATAGCCAGTGACAAAACACCATATATTATATGATTCCATTTAAGTGAAATGTCCAGAATGGGCAAATCTACAGAGACATAAAGTGGATTAATGGTTGCCTACAGCTGGGGAAGGGGTGATGGCTATGGAAGGGATTCTTTTTGGTGTGAGGAAATATTCTAAAGTTGATTGCAGTGATGGTTGTACAACTCTGTGAATATACAAAATAATTGCTGAATTGTACACTTTAAAAGGTGAATTGTATTATATGTGAATTATATCTCAATAAAGCCATTAGAATTTATAAGGGGATTACATATAACACAAATAAACTTATTTCTAAAACTTGCCTCACTACTTTTTAAAAATATACTTTTATTGATTTCATAGAGGAAGGGAAAAGGAGAGATAGAAACATCAGTGATGAGAGAGAATCATTGATCAGCTGCCTTTTGCACACCCCTCATGGGGGATTGAGCCCACAACCCAGGCATGTGCCCTGACGGGGAATTGAACCGTAACCTCCAGGTTCATAGCTCGATGCTCAACCACTGAGTCACGCCAGCCTGGTTTGCCTAACTATTGATGACCAGATATGAAAACCTGTTTTTATTTTTTGCAGATGTCAAACACATGTTCCTTAATTGTCATGTAATTAATTATATTTTGTAAAGGTCAGAAAACAAACACAAACCACAAAGTACAAGCGACAATAGATTTTAATTGCATAATTGTAGTCCACTTTTGAACTGTACTCATCTTCAAAGAGACTGCTTATACTGATTATAAAAACCCTCAACTTCATAAAATAAATAGCATCCCTATAAACACCCGTGTGTGTTTCTTTGATCCACGTACTTTAACAAGCAAATTAAAAATGTTTCTCTCACTGTTTATTACTGCACCTATGTCTTCGTAATGTATAGATTGGACAATTACCATTTATAATATGTTAAATCACTCTTGAAAATCACTTTGGGGCTTTGATTAATGTAGAACAAGGAAGGCTGTTCTTTGTTAGAAGCATATTTTCCAGATAAAATTGAAAGCTTTGATTGTCAACATACTGTATAAAACTATAGGAGGCATGAACATGGCAGTTCTTGGTCTCTATCAGTCTCAACACTTTCACCAAAAGGATAAATGGGCATTACTGTCTCTCGGGCTAATTTTTGTAGGGTTGTGTTTTAGCTGCTTGGCAGCCTGCTTCCCAAACCCTGTAATTGTCACAACTGAACATATTAACTTTTACCTGCAGGTAAGTAAGCATTATTGTGTTTTCTTGTTGTTCACTTTTCCCCACTGGGACCAGTCCTGCTCCTAATCAGTGAGGATTTAAGGAGCAGTATTTTGGTATTTCAGTGGCTTAGTCAGCATCACATGGATCTGTTGCTTCTGGTTCTACTCTGTGTGTCTTGAGTACCATTTTTCTTCGCCCGGGTCTGCCTCTCTTCATGGACTTCATTTGATAGTCTGATTCCTTTAGGCCTGGTGTCCTGCCTTGTTTAGCACTGTCTTGCCAGATCTCTTACAGCAGTGGTTCTCAACCTTGGCCGTACATTAGAATCACCTGGGAATCTTTTTTAAATCCTGATTTCTGGGCCTCATCCTCCGGAAATTCTGTTTCTTTGTTACTAATGTTGTGGCCCCACCCCATAACAAAAAAAAGAAACAAACAGAATTTCCAGAGGATGAGGCCCAGAAATCAGGATTTTAAAAAGATTCCCAGGTGATTCTAATGTGCAGCCAAGGTTGAGAACCACTGTCTTGCAGGATTGCTAATTGGCTTCTTAATCCCAATCCCCAAGAGTAGATTCCCGTTATATACTGCTTGCTTCAACCTCTGCCTATTGTTTGCCAGCAGACTGTCTGGATTCTGTTCTATGCCTGCCTGCTAGGACATCCATTGCTGCACTTCAGAGGTTAGCTGTCTGTCTGCCCATTGTCTACTGTTCCTCAACTCCTTCTGTTTTACCTGCCTATCTGGATTTGTCCTGTTGGTGACTACAGAAGCCTTCTTAGCTTCCTTGTTCTGCCCTAATTAGTGTCATTACTTTCTGGGTACCAGGCTCCTTGGTCTGACTGCCTGCCAATGACAAGCACCTGTTGAGATAATATCTCCCAGTTTACCACTAGGTTTTAATTTCCTTGGGCCAACATTTTAGTAATTCCTTTTCTTTTAGTAATTCTCTCTCCCGCTTTGTTTCCTGGATATAACTGTGTGTGTGTGTGTGTGTGTGTGTGTGTGTGTGTGTGTTTTCACAAATCTCTTGGATTCATTTCTTTTGCCTCATTTCTTTTGGGGTCACTCTAGTTCCAATCCTCATGACCTGTCCAGTGGGACTTTATCTAGTTTTAGCTCGAGTTCAGCAGTGGGGCCTCAAAGGCTCACCTCAGAGGATGAGAAAGAAGCTCAGGGGACATGAGCCGGGCTATGGTCTCTGCTCCATGCTAATTTCAAACAGGTCAGCTTGATTTGTAACTGCTGTGTATATTGGGATTCTATGAAGAGTTTGATTTAGAAAAAAATAACTTGTACTAAGGAAAATAAGTTTGACAATCTTCTGCAGAGACGAGTTATTCTGCCAGACCAGCTCCTTAAAATAACTTCTTTATTTTATAACATTCCTGCTAAAGATCCTTATCAGTGACTACTGCTGTATCTTACATTCAAATGTGATTACATAGCAGGAAAATGCTATGGGGATAACCATGTTTCCTACTATTATTCAACATCTATGTTCTCACCATTCTAGTCAAGCCCTGGGGCCTCGCAGCATTACCCTTCAGTATTGTCTCCAGGCCATTCCATGTGTTGTCTTTTTCTTACTTCCTTTATTTGCTTTGCCCCTTCAAGTCTGATTTCTGCTTCATAGCTCATGAACTCAAGTTTTACTTCCTCCGTGAAAACTTCATTTGTTCTAGGCCCAACTAATCTCATCCCTTCCCTATATTATGTTGAATTTAGAGTCAGTACCTCCAAGTTAGGCAACTAATTCCCTCTTACTGTTCCCCACATTTGTCTTCTGGACTAGATTTGGTACCTATGAATGGCAGAGATGTTACATTTCCCAGTCTGCCCCACTATAAGTGTTTATGTACCACGAATAGCACATTCGCGATTGGTAAATAGAAGAACGATGTCAAAATAAGGTAGAAGTTCAGCTGGTTGGTTCATGGATGAACTTTCTTAGCATTTTTAGTTTTGCCGTGATCAGGAGCAAGCTTTCTCACAATTAAGGAGAAATCTTAGCAATATATGAAGACTTTTCGAAAAAAAGAAGAATTCTGCATAAAGACTCTGCCCCTTTAGTGGCTTCAACAACTGCATTTTCCACATTAGACTATCTGATGAAGCTATGAGTATTGATAATGAAGCTGTGAAGACCTTACACTGTGCATTTTGTAAAAGTTGGGTCCTCCTCGATTAGATTGTAATTTCTGATGAAAACGACGACTATTCAAAGTGACTGCCTTTGAGGACTCACATTGGGGAAGAGGAAGCATGAAGACTACTGAGCATTGATGACGGTGATGGTGGGTACAAAAGCCAGTGGAGATGTAATCTCGTGAGTGTGTTTATTAGGTTATTGTTTTCATTAGTGCTCCGATTACAAAGTTGCATTGGATTTAAGTCCTGTTATTTTTAGTGTGCAATTTTGCTGAACAAGAGATTTTTTAGGAAGACACATGTGACAATATCGCAGAATGCCTGCTACTTTTTTTTTTATCTGCTGGACATCTAGTGTGGTGCTGGCTGTATAGTACATGCTTAATAAATACTTGTTGACTTTAGGCAACCTTTAATTCATAAATATTTTTCAATGTCCTTGAAGGTGGTTACTTCTCATATTTGTTTAATCTCTATTTCCTTTAATTTCTCTATTAATGGCTCAGATTGTTTAGATGAGAACAGGCAGCAGAAGGGAGACACAGAAAGCCAGGGGAAGATTATAAGGATCATCAGAAACCTCTGGGTTAATGGATGGGTCTAAGATTAATATGAAAATAACTAGAGCCTAGCAGCCTTTTATCCTTCTTTTCTCCCAAGGCTAGCTTTCTAGTGCTCACTGGGTGCTAGACTCATGAGAGGCCAGACAGAGAGACCAAAAGGTCAGTGGCTCTAACATACACGTTTGATATCCCAACTGATGGTGGTAACCTCCTTTCTTCAGCATCTGAGAAAAGTTGTCTCTCCATCCACAAGCTTACTTGTGCCTCAGAAAGGGAAAAATCAAGAAATGCAGCTGCAGTCACATCAGCTTCGGGAGTGCACTTGGTGCGGTGCCTGGTTCGTAATCAGTGGACAAAGTGTTCTTGCAGGAGAGCAGTGGCTCCTTTGTGTGTCAACTTCCAAGAGAGGCCAAGGACCCTGATGCCTGAAGGAAGAGTGTTTGTAATTAACTAGAGCAAAATGCTGAACAACAAACATCAAGAATTCAGACGGGACTGAGATAACCACCATAAAGTCAAGTGTAAGCCATCTCAGGGACAGTTTCTCACTTGCCCAATGTAGATGACGCATGTTTTACATGTACCTTTAACTTGATTTTAAATGTTGCTCTGCCTGGCCCGAGTGAGGGTGGTGAAGCCCAATCTTACATTCAAAATACTGGCAATCCATTTTTTAGTCTATTTACAGCCTCCAAACAGAAGTCTTTGTATTGCAACGCCTTCCCCCCCTTTTAAAACCACACCAATGAGACCTACACATAGGGAACTTCATGATCTGGAAGCTGCTTATGTGCTTTGCTTCTCTTGCTAACAGCAGCCCCCGCCCCACGCCCCCAATTTCTTAACCACGGGGTCTCTGCACATGCTATTGCTATTTTGTTTGCCTAGAACTGTGGTTGGCAAACTGCGGCTCACGAGCCACATGCGGCTCTTTGGCCCCTTGAGTGTGGTTCTTCCTAAGCCTTAGGAGTACCCTAACTAAGTTAATAACAATGTACCTACCTATATAGTGTAAGTTTAAAAAATGTGGCTCTCAAAAGAAATTTCAATCGTTGTATTGTTGATATTTGGCTCTGTTGACTAATGAGTTTGCCGACCACTGGCTTAGAATGTTCTTCACTCACCTTCTTTGCTTTGTGATCACTCAATATATTTTTGCTTAATACCCTTCCCAATAGCTGGACAGTTCCATAAGAGCAAACTACATCTGTCTTGTTCACCAGCATACCCACAAAACCTCGCACAATACCTAACACTCAGTAGGCTGTCAAGAAATACTTACTGACTTTACACCTTTAAGACTCAGCTCAAACATCATCCTCTTTGGGAAGGTGATCCAGAGCCTCTGACATTCCAGTGGGTACTTCCCTCCTGTGCTCCTGGGCTCCCAGTTCATATCTGTTGTGCTGAAGTGTGGCTCTGTAACCGTCTGCCTCTCCCAGTAGACTGTAAGGTTCTAAGTCAGTGATGGCGAACCTTTTGAGCTTGGCGTGTCAGCATTTTGAAAAACCCTAACTTAACTCTGGTGCCATGTCACATATAGAAATGTTTTGATATTTGCAACCATAGTAAAACAAAGACTTATATTTTTGATATTTATTTTATATATTTAAATGCCATTTAACAAAGAAACATCAACCAAAAAAATGAGTTCGCATGTCACCTCTGACAAGCGTGTCATAGGTTCGCCATCTCTGTTCTAAGTGGCAGAAACAATGTCCGCTTCATCTGTATAACCCACCGCACTCTTTATATCACCTGGTGTACTCTAAGGAGTTCAGTAAAGGTCTTACTGAGTAGATTATTGAGCATCTTTCCTTTTGTTTTATTAATCTCACCCAAGGATACTTTTCCATTGATTTTTAGAGAGAATGGAAGAGAGGGGGAGAGACAGAGAGAAACATGGATGTGAGAGAGACACATCAATTGGTTGCTTTGCACACATGCCCCAGCCAGGCAGGGCCAGGGATCAAGCCTGCCACTGAGGTATGTGCCCCTGACCAGAATCAAACCTGCAACCCTTCAGTCCAAGGGCCGATGCTCTATCCACTGAGAAAACTGGCCCAGGTGAGCACCATTTGAGTTTGAAAACCCCCCAGCAATGACCTATATCTATATCTCTCAAACAGGAATTATGTGAAAGCATTGGGCAAACAGGTCACATCTTTTTGCAGCATCCATTTTCATGCAACTTTTCAGTGGGGGAGACATTTAAGAAATTTAAATCATGTGTGTGCATGCACGCACATGTGTAGCGAGTCAAATTCAAAATATACATCAAAATTTAAGTCAAAGAGGAACGTCAACAAAGCAAATTTACCATAGGGCTCCCTGTCTACCCTCTTTGGGAGCTTGCATTCCCTCTTCTCTGCTGGCCCTGGGTAGTTTATCATCAGCATGATTAAGAAGATAGTTAATGGCAGTGCAGGGATTAAAACTGTTGATATCTAACTTTCTTTTCACTCTACTGTCCAAGTTAATTGCCTCATCATGCCTATAGCATAGTCCAATTTATTCTAACACACTCAATAAATATGTTCATAAACAAAATAGATTCAGCAGAGTTGAATTTAGGTGGAAGGGGAGAAGGGCAAAAGGAGTCAGCCTGAAGGTATCTGAGTAACAGGCATATGGACATGTTTAGACTTGGTATCTGAACTTACATTTCATGGAGCTTCTCTAGCATATGAGCTTTTATTTTATGACGGTGGTTCATTCAAACCCTGCTCTGCCCCTTGAATGTTCTCAGTGCAAACATTATTTTTATTAAAGGGCTCTGTTAATAAAGGATGGAAAAATATTGCGTGGGCCTCTTCCTGATAACTCAAGGTTTAATGACTAACAATACTGGCAGTGCCCTGCTGCTGCTGCACAGACACGGAGCCTTTGTCTAGACCAGTGGTTCTCAACCTTCCTAATGCTGCGACCCTTTAATGCAGTTCCTCATGTTGTGGTGACCCCCAACCAGAAAATTATTTTCGTTTCTACTTCATAACTGTACTTTTGCTACTGATATGAATCGTAAATATCTGATATGCAGGATGTATTTTCATTGTTACAAATTGAACATAATTAAAGCATAGTGATTAATCACAAAAACAATGTGTAATTATATATGTGTTTTCCGATGGTCTTGGGTGACCCCTGTGAAAGGGTTGTTCGACCCCCAAAGGGGTCACGACCCACAGGTTGAGAACCGCTGGTCTAGGGGTTTACATGTTAAACAAAGTTTGGACACACGTGATCGTTTTCACTCCCCACAACAACCCTACACCCAAAGTAGTTCGGGAAACTGGGAATAGCACTCAATCCAATTGTTCGCTCTCTCTAGGTGCTGTGGTTAAAAAGCCTTACATCCACTTGGGGGTTAAGTGGCAGGTACCTGCTGCTTTTACAACCCAGCAGCATGGGAATAAAGAAAGACTATTTCTTTGGCGCTATGCAATCATGGCAACAGAAAGCACCCACTCTTTCCACTTTGACCCACAGGGCTAGGCAATTCATCAGCGCTGTAAGGGATGCCAGCTGCCTTGCCAATCAACCCCTCCCACAGGGCGTAGCAGAACACACCCCCCCACCCCCCAGCAAGGCCGCCGCCTGGGAAGGTGCTCTGGCCTACACCCGTGAAAGCTGCTACTCAGGTAGCTTCTGCAGTGAAACTCACACGTGAATCCTCCCAGCCCTCAGTTTCCCCATCTCTACAATGGGCTACACCTCCTCTCTCTGGACTAGTTCCCTCCCATTCACGCAAGGCCCCTTGGACGTGAAATCAGTGCTTAACCACCGCTTCAAGTCCTCTCCTTGGGCTGCGGTCACCGCGCCGGGCATGCTCAGTGGCAGTGGCCCTGCCGGTGGCACGGGAGTAGGAAGCAGTTCTCGGCGCCCAGGCGCTGGCTGCGGGCACTTTGATGAATCACGTGTGTGGAGGCCTCTTAAAGAGATAGGCACGCACTTTCTCCACCCTAAACACCGCCCTGAGGGCGGCGGCGGCGGTAGTGGTAATTGCAGCTGCTCAGGGGCAGGGCTTGCCCCGGCGCCGAGTAGTGGCAACGGCGTGCGGCGTCAGGGGTGCCTGGGCTCCCGGAGTCCCGAGGGCCTGAAATCTGCTGCTCCCTAGACAGACACACGCCCTCCCAGGGAGAGGTGCTCCCGAATCAGCGCGGGGCCGCGGGACCACCCCGAGGGGCTTCCTCAGTGGCGGAGAGGTGGGGTGACAGGGCACAGGTGACAGGGCCGGAGAAAGATGGAGCAGCCCGGGGCGGCGGCGTCGGGAGCGGGAGGCGGCAGCGAGGAACCCAGTGGGGGCCGGAGCAACAAGCGGAGCGTGGGGAGCCGGGCCGCCAACGAAGAGGAAACGAAAAACAAACCCAAATTGGTGAGTGCTCCCGCAGCCCCCGCCGGCCTTGGGGACAGCGAGAGCCCCGGGATCCTCCTGCCGTTGAGCGCGGGGGCACCCGGGGCCCCCTCCCAAGGGTGACCGCGACCTCGCTGTGCAACTCGGGGAGCCGCTCCGAGCGGCCACGCCGAGGCGCGGAGACGGCGTGGGGGCGGAAGAGCACCCCCTTTTCCACTTAACCCCTTTCTCACTCGTGTCAGCCTGGGAAGGAGAAAGGCCCCACCCCAACTTGGGGAGACCCCGAGTACTGGGCAGGGTCCGTTGTTTTGTCCAACTTGTGGGCGCAAACCTTCTTTGCGCGATTCCCTTCCCTTCCCACCCCTGTCAGCTGCTGGGTTTCGCCTCTTTAACGCTTTTAGGGTCCGGGCTGGGAAACCGCGCTTCCCTGCAGTCCAAGTACTTGGGAGCCCACCCACAGGCTTCCAAAATGAAAAAATCCCATGAAACAAAACACACACAACGTAGCGCCCCCCCCCCCCCCGCCCCAGTCTTCCCACTTTACCAGAAATCTAAGAGACGCCTACGTGCGCCTTCCCCCTTGCCTCTCCATGTGCTCTCCCAAGAAACGTTTCTTGGGAAGAGTGGGGGGAGCGTGGGAGCTGGAGGCTGGGTGAGGTACCACCAACTGTCGTGTGTGAATAGGCGGAGGCAGCCAGCGCTCCCACTTAGTTGATTGAGAACTCTCCCAGGCAGCCTGACTGCACCAGCCTCACCGTCCTGAGTGTGGGAAGCAGTGGTGGCAGTCCATTTCCTGCCACTGACTTCATGTGCAGAGGAATGAAATCGATGGGCCCGGTATTGCATTGGGAAATACTGGAGTTCCCTCTACTCATCAGTAAAAAGGGTTCCTCTTTTTTTTTGGTAAACTTTCTAATTCGGGTGGCAGGAAGGGAAACGGTTTGCCTGCACAAAGTCAGCAGATACTCCTGTCTTAACGTTCCTCTAGCTCGGAAGCACAAGCCACATGTTGCTCAGCTAGTTTTCAGTTTTAACCAGCAACTTGATTATAATTAGGAAGGAGAGGGTGACTTAACTGAAGCCTTTCTTATGGCATCTGGCCAATTTGGTGTGTACCTGCTATAACTTCTCTTGCCGCCTATTTGCCTTTCATATTGGAAAACAGTGGTCAAAGTGTTACAGTTTCAGGAAATACACAGCCTTCCATTATGTGGGAAAGGACCCAGTTGGGTAGAAAAAAATGACAACTTGAAAGTCTCGTCAATTCCACCCTAACTTGAGGCAAATTGAGAATTTACTTATTTGATGTGTCTTGTTACCCCAGTAACTACAAGTGAGGAAACTGAGGCACAAGGTCTTTGTGAATGGTCTATGCTGGGCTTAATGGGTGCCCTCACCATCATGAAAGTTAGAAAAGTTTTGTGAGTGTATCACCAAAGTTTAATGTACTTAAAAATTTGGATGTTGTGATTTTGAAATTTATCAGTTTGTGGTAAAAGAGTGGTCATATTTCTTTTTATTTTTGACCCAGCACAAAACTGTGGTTTAAACAGTGATTAAAAGTTTAAGCAAAAATAAAAGTGAATTGATAGTTTCCACGAATAGTTTGGTGCAACCAGCAAGAACCTTTCAGTTTTAGGAAGTATTCTCCCAAGAGAAAGCAATTATCTCTGCCTGTTGGTAAATAACACCTTGATTACATTCTTCTCTTCCCTTTGGCCATTTGTCCTGTTTTATCTTTTATGTTTTACTTGCTTCCACAAGGTAACTAGATAGTTATGAGGTGGTGTCACTTTCAGTTCCTAGCTGACACTGTTGGGGGTTGAACATAGCTTGATGTAGTTACTATTTGTAGTAGGACAAGTATTTAAATCCAAGTGTTTGTTAATATCAGTGGGAATTTCTTTCTTTTTTTGCTCAAATACAACTTTTGGGCCTTACCTGATTTTACGAGCAGATGTGTCAGAGTTAAGAAATACAAATTTAGGAAGATATTTCAGCACTCTTTTGAGACAAGCAAGTTGACCAAACAACAAGACTTGGTAAACTTCTTTTGATAAATGCCTTACTCCTTATTTTGAGTTGTCTTATTGAAGTGCTCAACATTTTCTTCAAAGGCCTTTTAGATAAAAGTTCATCTGGAATTCTTAACTTAAAATATTGCTAGTAAAATAAAGCTTTATCTAGACTAAATGTTATTATTTTGGGTATTATGTTATTAATCAGTATAATAGTCCTTAATTGTGTGCATGTGTTCGTCTGCGTGTGGGATTATAAAAGAGAGCCATATGGTAATAGAAAGTACTTGTGTAGGTGATTGTGGGGGACAGCAGTTCTTAAACTCCTGAAATTGTATGAAAAAATTTGAGTGTAGGTAGATAGGTACATGCAGTTTTATGGGCCCCAAGGCCTTCATCAGTTTCTCAAAGGCATCTGTCACCTATAGAAATTGGGTTACCAGATGGGGGGGAGGGGAGAGAGGGAGAGAGAGAGAGAGAGAGAGAGAGAGAGAGAGAGAGAGAGAGAGAGAGAGAGAGAAAGAGAAAGAAGGAAACAGAAAACACCAGTTGATTCCACCTGAAGTTACTGGGAAATAGCACTGACTACAGGACTGATTGATATTGAAGATAATTCACCTGGGGATAAAAAGAAATTAATTACACAATGTCAATATAGCATTAGCTAAGGTGAAAGTTTCCACTAAGTAGAAAAATTAACTCAATAGCTATCGTATAGTGGGTTCATAAAGTTTAAGGATTATGATTCTGTTGTTTTCGTTTTAGTTCCTCACTGTTCTAGAACACTGGAGAAGGCAGGCATGTTTTCTATACTGAAGAACTATGCTTTTCTTTATATCAGTGGTTCTCAATCTTGGCTGCACATTAGAATCACCTGGGAATCTTTTTAAAAACCTGATTTCTGGGCCTCGTCCTCAGGAAATTCTGCTTCTTTGTTATGGGGTGGGGCCATGACATTAGTAACAAAGAAACAGAATTTCCGGAGGATGAGGCCCAGAAATCAGGATTTTAAAAAGATTCCCAGGTGATTCTAATGTGCAGCCAAAGTTGAGAACCACTGCTTTATATCCTCAGCTTTTGATGGGTATTAGTGAGAATTTTTTCAAAGATACATTTCAGGACTTTAACGACTTCTGTTTAAGATTAATTCAGTCAAAATTTAACAAAATTCATATGTATCTGTGCCTCCTTATAATGATCCTTTTATTTTGATTCTTTTTAATGAAGGCAACCTTACTTGGGAATTCATCATATATTAAATAATTCATTAGTAGTAGAGCTTTGTATTTCATGTAACTGTCTGGTGAGGCCCAGATTGTAGCATCTCGTCAAATAGCATGAGTCTTAGATTAATTAGTGTCTTGATGTCAACCATGGAATGTATTTTGTCAAATCGAGAATTAGAGAGAGCTCTAGAGGTGGTATGATTGAATCCCACATGTTTAAGGCAGCGACCTAACCATTAAGAGAGGCTAGTGTTAAGGTAGAACTAACACCCCTCATACACACACAGTGGTGTAGAGTGGCTTATCATTCTGTGGTGTTTTTGTGTTTTGACTTTGTGTTTCTGTATGATTCCTGAAGCCTTTGGTTCCTTTGATAGTAGAGTTAAATTAGTAACTTGAAGTAACAGAACTTAATTTTGTGGTTATTAAATAACTTTCTGAGTATTTGGTTATTGGTTTTTAATTGGCTAAATTCTGTTTGATATTAATTGATAAAATTTGAACTTTATTATTTCACTTATGTAACAAACATTTACTGAGCATATACGGTGTGCTAGACATTATTCTTAGGGCTGGTGATATAAGGGGAGGGAGAGTAACGAAGACAGAGAAGTTAATTAATAGACTAAAGAGCTGTGTGATAAGGAATGATTGGAATATGCATAGGAGGACGATGTAAAATCATCATGGAGAGGCATCTAAATCTAAATGGATGCTGGAGTGTGGTAAGGAAAGGCTAATATTGTAGGTGATATTTGCCCCAAGGCTTGAAGAATAGGCCATTAATAGAAGAAGGCAAGGGAAAACATTTTAAGTTGAAAGATCAACGTATGCAAACAGAGAGAAACAGTAGCATGTCCAATAAAGGAACGGTGGGCAGGTGTTAATGGCTGAAACAAAGGGTACACATGGTTGACCTACTAGAAAAGAGACGGAGTACAGATCATGATGCAGATCATGATGCGTATTTGTATGTCATGTTAGAGGTTCAACTTTTTTTGTGAAAGCCATAGCAAGTCATTGAAGAGATTTAAGCAGGAGATGGATTCGATCAGAATTGTGTTTCAGAAGGAAACACTACAGTGGAGAATTTCTTGGAGAGGCGTACTGGAATAGAAGCAAGAAGACCTATTAGGAAGAGCAGAATGGTGTAGAAGAGTTGGATGTTTGTAGTTGGAGACCTGGATTCCAATCGCAGCTCATCTGTTTATTCTGCAAGTTTTTCTGCATCTGAGTCTCCTCCTGTCACTTCATGGCCTCTCTTTCCTGCCACCCACCCTGAATATCTTCAGCACATCTGAAATGCTCACTCTGGTCCTCCTTTAGAAATCTCACCTGTGGTTCACACAGCCCAGCTCCTGCCTCAAAATGCTCTCATTCTTCCACTAAACATTCACTGATTACTTCACCTTACTGAAGGTTTTCTTTATTTTGAGGTCCTAGCTATTTTGAGTCTGAATGTTATATGCTGATCTTGCATCTGCAAAGATTTTAAAGTGCTTCTGGACCAGGGTCGTGCTATATGCCTTTTCTTGAAAACTTTGCAGGACAGTACTTGGGGGTAAAACTACTCAGTAAATTATTATTTGTTGGGAATTCTTTCTCTGTAGGCCAGACATTTTGAGAGTGTAAATTGTTGAAAAGAGGCTTTAAAAAAAATAAACGTTTACTTTTATATGCCTTTTTTTTTTTAACTTAGTGCACGTACTCCATCAAATGAACTTGTTCTGTACACTGTTTTGTGTCATTTCTCTAATTTTGAAATTCAAGAAACTTCTTGCTGGTAGAACTCCCTTACTCCCTTGTTTGTTTGGACTATTCTGATATCAGAGCCGGAACTTCCACGCAGACAAACAGTATCAAAATGGATGATGATCCAAGTAAGATTTTATTGTTATTAGTAGGAGACTTCATATTATTGGCAGAGTACTGAATGGAGGGCCATAGGACCTGAGCTCCAGTGTTTGTCAAGTCTTTTATTTGCTTGTGATCTCTGATGAGCCATTTAACACCAGAAGTTTGCACCTTTTGATTAATAGCTGAGAGTCCTGAGATAATGTCTGCCTGATTTGCTTCACAAAGTGGTTTAGCTAAATCACAGTAATTGAATGAGAAAGCATTAGGAAATTGTATATTGCTATGCAAATATATAGAGCATTATCGTTAACCCCTTATATTACCTGAGTGAAATATATTGTGGTTAGATGGCCAATGGATTTCTTGCAATATGATAGTTCTATCATTACTATTATTATACTAGATCCTGGTGCACAAATTCATGCACCAGTGGGGTCCCTCGGCCTGGCCTGAGGGATCGGGCCAAAACTGGTTCTCCGACATCCTCCAGGGGTCCCTGATTGTGAGAGGGAGCAGACCAGGTCGAGGGATCCCATCAGTGCATGATCAGGGCCAAGGAGAACGCGGGAGGTTGGCCAGCCGGGGAGGAACCGTGGGAGGGCTCCAGGGCATGTGTGGCCTGTATTGCTCAGTCTGATTGGCCTAGCCCCAGCAGCAAGCTCACCTACTGGTCAGAGTGTCTTCCCAGTGCATGTCATAGCGACTGATTGACTGTCTGCCCCCTGGTGATCAGTGCACGTCATAGCGAGCTGTTGAGCAGCTTTAGCATATCATTAGTATATTATGTTTTGATTGGTTGAACAGCCAACTGGACACTTAGCATATTAGGCTTTTATTATCTATAATAATAAAAGGGTAATATACTAATTAGACCAGACGTCTTCTGGACCTCATTCTGGACGTCCTTCCTGACGAAGCTGGGGCCGGAAGGAAGCCAGCCCGGGTCCTGGGTACCTGTGGGTGGCCCAAGGGAAGCCAGCCCAAGGGCCTGCGGGCAGCTGGAGGAGGGAAGCAGCTTGGGTCCTGGGTGCCAGAGGGAAGCCGGTGCCGACAGCCGGGGGAAGAAAGGCCTACTATTGCATGCATTTTCGTGCATTGGGCCTCTAGCATAGGATATAGTACCATAATATGGTTGGTTATACATTTATTGATTCCTTATTCTCTCCCCAATTATTTTGTCCATTTGGAGCATTACGCATTCTGTCCTTTTACTAATAATTTTTTCCATTGAATGAATATAAGATGTGAGTGTAACTATTTTGTCATTGTACTTTTTTATAAAGAACCAGGTTACTCTTTTCTTTGGTTTGGAAGCATTTAAAAATTATATATTGCCCTAACTGGTTTGGCTCAATGGATAGAGTGTCGGCCTACAGACTGAAAGAGCCCAGGTTCGATTCTGGTCAAGGGCATGTACCTTGGTTGTGAGCACATCCCCAGTAAGAGGTGTGCAGGAGGCAGCTGATCGATGTTTCTCTCTCATTGATGATTCTAGCTCTCTATCCCTCTCCCTTCCTCTCTGTAAAAAAATCAATAAAATAAAAAAATTATATATTTATGACACCTGTCTTGTCAGGAATCGTGCTGTTGTACAAATAAGGAAACTGAGTCACTGATGTGTTAAGTGGTCTGATCTAGAGATAAGTTTAAAAACTAGCACTTTTATTGTCAAAGTTAGCAATACACTGAGTCTTTATGTTTCAGGGACTCTGAAGGAGTAAAATTATTCAATCTCTCTCTTTTTTTTTGGTTCCTTTTTGGAACAATTATAATTGTAATCCACCTAGCTCTCAGTAGTAACATGTCACTGAAGTGAAATCATATTCTTTTCCAACCTGGTCTCAAAGAACACTGTAAATAACAAGATGCTCTGAAAATAGTACATACATAATATATGCTAATTTACATGAACCAGCACATTTGCCTAAATATTGCTGGTTATCTCTAGCACCACAGAGATTGTTATTGAAGACCGAACTTTCTGCTATTCCTAGATTCAGTCTGCCATGCAGAAGAGACCAGTTCCTTCTGTTAGATTTTGGCTGTTTGATACTTTATTTTTGCCTCAAGCCTGAAGAATCTACCAGTAAGTTGATGGCCAGGTAACTTGAACTATGACTATGTATTTGCTATCCAAGTGGGCATCTTGTAGAAAACACCCATGTGGAAGATTACCCAAAAATGATGCATGCAAAGGAAGGTCCAGACATATTTTCACATAGCTATTTATTATTAATGTAAGTAATAGAAAGAAATCAACTCGTACTAACTAAAAACTTATTTACCTGATCAGGCTGCATCAGTTTCAGTCTAAAATGGTTTACTCTGGCTGTATTGGACAGACACTCAACCAAATCCCGATCCTTGCTTGCTTCCGTGAAGCAGCCTGGGGAAAAGGGTATTGGTGCTTTCTCATGAAAGAAATGCAGAAAATGAAATTCTTACTAATTACCACTTGCACAAACTTTGGCTTAATGAAGGTTTTTTTGTATTGCTTTAGGGAGAGGAAGCTACCTTGCTACTAAATACAGACCAGCGAATTGGCTGCCAGTTTCTCCTTCTGTTAGAGCTCTGACAGGTGTGATGCCTACTTCAAGTGACAAGCTTCTAGGTGGCTATTTAGGCAGCCTGGGTAGAATCCACGACTTCATTAGGATTGAATTGTTCCCCAAAGGCTACTGAGTCAATCACCTGGCAATTCTGGTGTTCACCCAAGGGAAAAAAGACATTGGGCACAATCTTTTAAAAAAAATTCTTATTTCTTGTACTGTGATAAATATCCACAAGTGCTGCTTAAGGTCTGCTCAAAATTATGAGGAGTTTTTATCTGACCTTAACTTGTTAGTTGCTCTCACCCACCAAAAAATGAAAGAGACGCCGTAGCAGGTTTGGCTCAGTGGATAGAGCATTGGCCTGAGGACTGAAGGGTTCCGGCTTCGATTCTGGTCAAGGTCACATGCCCAGGCTTCAGGGTTTCAGGCTCTATCCTCAGTAGGGGGCGTGAAGGAGGCAGCCAATCAATGATTCTTTCTCATCATTGATGTTTCTATCTCTCTTTCCCTCTCCCTTCCTCTCTGAAATCAATAAAATATATATTTTTAAAAAGTAAAAGACAAAATTAAGTTTCTACTCTCTTTGTAATAAGGGCTGATTAAGACTATAAAACATGAAATTTCAAACATACTATAGAGTCGAGAGGATAGTCTAATGAACCACCACATATCCATTACCCACATATAGGATGGCACAAAAGTAGGTATACAGTTGTACGTATGGAAAATAATACAATAATTAATAAATAATAACAAGAAAAAACTCAGTTATCTTGATTTTCAACATTTGCTTCATCCATCCTTTATTTGTTTCTTGCTAAAGTATTTTAATGCAAATCCCAGATATTATGTCCTTTTACTCCTAGGTACTTAGTATGCATCTCTAAAAATTACTGACTTAAAAAAAATGTAACCACTATGTCACTGTTGCATCTTTAAAAATTAACATATTCCTTGGCATCACCTAACATTCAATTCATAATCAAATATCTCCAATGGCCTAAAAAAAATTAGATTTTAACCTAATGTGTGCCTAATTAATGTACATGTCACCGAACTCCTTAAACAAATACAGCTTTAAATTAATGGTGAAGTCATAGTCAAAGTTATTCTACATGAAGGGCTACCATAAAGTATTACATCCAATTAAATACTCTTCTGTCTTTACTTCTGTAGAAGTGTCTGGAAAGGTTGACTATGTGAGTGTGGAGAAACTCCGTAGAATAGCTGCCATGTGCCCTAGGAAATAGAGCAGATTAAGACTTTTGGCTCCACTCACTGGTTGGGTAATCATACATTCTTCATTTGCAATTTGTCATGTGGGGTGGGGTTTATGTGTAAGAATTTTCCTCCCAGAGAAATGCTGTAGAGTGTTGAAGGAAATGTGTCCTTGAGTTCTCTAGGTAAAGGGCTCTTCTAGCTTTTTGATACACACACACACAACTAAGTTTATGTTACCAGCTCTAGTTTTTATTTCAATACAAATGCCATTTTGGTACTTGAGGTGTCTTTGTTTTTAGCCCTTTTCATACACTCTATGTTGCTGAATCTGGATAAGGAACTCTGAATTGTTAAAGTTCCTTATTTAAACATTTTTGGGGTTAAAACTGAAAACCAGGCTACACTAATGAGGCTGGGTATGGGTGGAGTGGGTAAGTGTGAGAATTAACTTGGGCAAGTGGCCTACTCTCCACACAGATTTACTAAAGAAATTGTGTAACCACTGTCTTCCAGAGAGTAATTTAGTGCTGGGAGGTGATAGGCTTATAATTTCACAACTTTTTAGTAATCCATCTCCACTCTGCAACTTCTAGGCTGCCCTTTCACTGACCCAATCAGAGGAGTAATTTTTCTCCAAACAGGAGATGAGTGATAATTGTTGGGGCTGGACAGATGGCCTTTCCTCCTTTTGCTTTGTCCAGGAGAGAGAAAGCTATGGAGGTGTTGTTTTATATGTTTTGAAATCAGTCACTGATAATATGCTATTAAACATTAGAGATTTTATGGTTGCTGAAGCTGTTTAGGAAGATTGTATATATAGAGTGTAAGACTTTACGTAGACTTTACACTTATATTTTGAACTTTAATAAAGTATATGTGTGCTAGAGACCAGGGCCACTGTGTATGGTGGGGCCCAACTCAAGGATGAGATACTATAGAGGTCATATCTCTTGTGCCCAGTCACAAGACTATGTTTTCAGGGGACCACATTTTCTAAAGCACACAAAGGTGCCAGTGTGCTCGCTACTGCACTTAAACCAGATGGATTTTGTTCTGAAACCTGATGGGGAATTTAGCAAGGCATGGGACAGAGTTTAAGTATCTCATTTAGAATAGGTATTTCCATTTGTCATGGATTCTAGGGGAAAAAAGGCATATATCTATGTAACATGTTGTCCTAAACCTGGTTACATGTGCTTTTAAATTATTGCAATCCTCAAATGTAGAGACCTGTGTCCGTGAGGACCTAGGCTACCGGTTCACTCTGTTCATTACTTAGTTAAGTCGCCTCACTTTCTGCACTCTTCCCAGTAATTTTCTTGACATTATTGTTCCGCGCGCTTCACATGGTTATAGACTGTGACGGATAAGACTGCATTTTTGGGAAGTTAGTGTCATAACTTCAATTTCTTTTCATTTACATTGCCTGTGATATAAGGCCAGAACATATAGCAAGTTAAGATGGGTTAAAATAAATTTGGCAGAAGCATTTACTCTAATAATATGCTCTGCAGCTGTGTACCTCGCATTACAAAATCAATGTTTTCTAGAAGAGTCAGTGTGTACATAAAACATTTGTGAGTAGCAACAATCTTTTCTTAGGCTGACCTCACAGCTTGTTTTTCATTGGCAGTGCATTAGCTTACAGTTTTCCTCCCCTTTGGTTGAGTAGCTAATGGTCTTTAAACAAGCTATTAAAGGGAAGAATAATTTTACAATGCAAAAAAAAAATGGCCTGGATATTATATCCATGCTGGTGGTTTGGCTTTTCATATATTTGTTTTATCAAAGCAGGGCCAACCCATGTTCTCTAATCTCTAAATTCTTAGGCTTTCTCAGTAAAGCCTATACTTGCTTCATCAAATTGTTTTCAGATGGTCTTAAGAATTTCTCAGAGATCCAAGGGCTCCATTTTTATGTAAGTTGAGTAGGTCTGAGGCCAAATACTAAGTTTTTAAGTGTCTGTATCTCTGTATAAAATGGAATTGAGGCATTAGTTATACTTTAAAGTCGAAATTGTGCAGGGCTCAGGACCTGATTTTCCACACTCTTGTACTAGCTCTGTTGTAGCTAACTGTGGATCAAGATATGTTATGCTACAAATTCCTGCTTTTGATCCCCTCCCTTTAAATATTGTTAGCATTTGTGTGTTGCTACCTCTAAAGATCATCTGATTCCTTGTGGTTTTTACTGGTTTCAGCGAATATTATTAATGGTGAATGCTATTGCCTGGCCACAGAAATAACATGCAGAAGGATGGCCATTGGATGTGAAATCAATTACTGAATGTGATAGAGATTTATTTAAAAGCATCTTCCATCCATACCATCGCCAATCATGTTGCCAGAAACTAGTAGAAACTACATTTTGATCTTAGTACCATTACTTGACTTTTTCAAGTCTCCACATTTTATTTTATAGAGTCTAAGAGTATTTCATATGCTATATACAGAGTTGAAATAGGCCAAGTGGGATGTTTAACTGATCCTATTAAGTCTTTTTTTTAAAGTTACTTTCTGGCAGTTTAAAGAGGTTATGTAGAGAGTAAGGTGACTACTTTGAAAATGTAACTCTAAGTAAGTCATTTATCTATCTTCTTTCTGGGTGTCAGTTTGTTCTGTAAAACAAGGGAGTTGATATAAACAGTCTTCCAGTTTCCATTCAGTTCTAATGTACTGGGAATGAAAGGTTATTGAGAGCAGTAATGAATCTGCCCTAACATAAATACATGACATCTGGGTTTCAGTTAGACGGAAAGTTAACAAACATGAAAAATAACTGTTTAATGCTGAATGCTAATGGGTGTAAATGCAAGTTCACGTTACTGTCCTGTTTCGGGAGTCTGAGTTAGCCCAGTTCAGTGAAGTTCACATCCATGTTTTAACCATGCTCTATATGCAGGACCCTAGAGAATGCTGGCTCTGCCCTAGGTCAGTCTAATCCAGTGGTTCTCAACCTTCTGGCCCTTTAAATACAGTTCCTCATGTTGTGACCCAACCATAAAATTATTTTCGTTGCTACTTCATAACTGTAATGTTGCTACTGTTATGAATCGTAATGTAAATGTCTGATATGCAGGATGGTCTTAGGTGACCCCTTTGAAAGGGTCGTTTGACCGCCAAAGGGGTCGCGACCCACAGGTTGAGAACCGCTGGATCCCTCAGTGGTTTACCTTGATTCACTGACCAAGTACAGTACTCAAGCCTGCTCAGAGGTGATTCTCAATGAACAACCTCATGTGTACTGATTGCCATTCTTAGTGCCTTGCATATATTTGTCAAGAATTATGTATGGTCTGGGTTTTAATCCTGCTTACCCACCTGTTGCTGTTTTCTGGATGGTTGCAGAAGACACAGGACTCCTGGATCAGAGACAAAACACAGTTTATTATTCATTGCAAAAGCAACAGCCAGAATGTCACCATGACACACTGGTGCACTATGGTCTTAAGTCCCATGAAATGGACCAGGATGGATCCCTACACAGGTAGTGAGTTGCATTCCAAGAGAGGAATACTGAGCTTAGAGGATTTATCTCTTGTTCAAAAAATATATTTTTATTGATTTCAGAGAGGAAAGGAGAGGGAGAAAGAGAAACATCAGTGATGAGAGAGAATTATTGATTGGCTGCCTCCTGCACGCGCCCCCCCCCCCACCCCCCCCACCCCCACTGGGGATCGATCCCACAACCCGGGCATGTGCCCTGTCCGGGAATTGAACCGTGACTTCCTGGGTCATAGGTTGATGCTCAACCACTGAGCCACACCGCCAGACAGATTTATCACTTTTATAGTAATCAGACGCAAGCCTGGTCTATGTCTGGGGAGGGGAGATATTATTACTTCATCCAGGGTTTCTTGCTACAAACAAAGCCCTGAGAAATGGGAAAAGTGTTGTCAGGGACTTCCCGTTTTGGCATCCCCAACAAGAATGTGCAGGATGCTCAGGAATGATGGTATACATTGTCCTCCTTCGATAGTAACTCATTTGATTTTCACAACTGTTATTTTTGTAGGTAAGGAGAAAGGCTCAGAGCACATACGTAAGTTGCCTGAGGAAATACAGTGGTGAATTTGGAGTTCAAGACCAGTGTGACTGTAAAATTCCTTGTTTTAAACCATGGTTTTCTATAGCACCTAAGACCCTGAACTTCAGAGTAGCTTTAATTTGACCTGAAGACCTAGTGGTTCTCTAGCCTGGTGATGGTTGGACCTGGCCTAGCTTTTGCAGTATGCTTATGTATAATTTAGAAGACAGAGTTCAGGACAATTCATTTTAGTGCCACTGATAATCAAAAGTTAAAATTCTTTGAATCACTGCCAGAAAGCAGTGGGTCAGATATATAACCATTGTTAGCAAAGAGCCACGAGGATAAAAGTGATATGGCTGTGGATTTTAAGGATGCACGAATGTAATTCTTAAAAATACCAGTCTGGCCTAGCCAGTATGCTTAGTGGTTGAGCGTTGACCTATGAAGCAGAAGGTCGGGATTCAATTTCCTGTCAGGGCACATGCTCGGGATATGATCTTGATCCCCAGTGTGGGATGTGCAGGAAGCAGCCAATCAATGATTCTCTCTCATCATGGATGCTTCTCTCTCGCTCTCCCTCTCTGAAATAAATAAAAAACATATTTAAAAATATTAAAAAAAATACCAGTCTGGCAGTTTGGCCTCTGTTAAATAATTTCATGGCCAACACAAGGCCTATTATTACTGTTGCATATTACATGCAATTATTTGTTGTTTTTTTCTATGTTAGCCATGAAGAGAGTCACTTTTGAACATTGCAAGCCATGCTGCCTGCTTCAATTTTTAGTTTCTCTCTTCCCCTCCCCATTCCCCTTCTGTTTGTTTGTGAAATTTTGTGTGAAGTAAAACTGCTTTGGAAAAACTAATGCCAATCTCCCATTACACAAGTACACAATATGCATTATTTCTTGTTTGGGGAAGGCCAAGAACCACCTACCTTCTCCTGCTGCTTCCTGTGCCTGCTTTGCCTAAAGATTGGCTGCAATAAAAGTGTGACATATTCAGCCAAGCGCTATCTTTTTTAATTAGGCTGCTGAAAGTGTTGTGACAAACTCTTTTTGCGTTGATGTGTGACGAGTAATAGAGCCCTAAACTGTAGGCTTAAGTGCCAAGTAATACGGAAATGCATTAATGTGATTTGAGTTCTAGTCCCTCAGCCTTAACCATCCAGCCCCTCCAAAAGGAAAAGAGGGACTTTAACTTTAGAAAATGTGATGAGTAAAGTAGATCATGAATACACCAGTTTATGCCTGGAATCTGGTGATTTCACACTTATGATCACTAATCTTAATGAGTTAAAATTTCTTTGTTGGTTCTTTTCATTGAACTATGTACAATAAATATGAAATAAGGTAAAGGCTATCTTAAGCTTACATAATGATATAAACATAATTGGAGCCCTAGCTGGTATGGCTCAGTTGGTTGAGTGTTGTCCTGTGCACCTAAAGGTCACCGGTTCGATTCCTGGTAGGGCACATACCCAGGTTGCAGGTTTGATCCCTGGTCAGGGCTTGTGTGGGAGGCAACCGAGTGATGTTTCCCTCTCTCTCTGCCTCTCCCTTCTTACTGTCTCTCTAAAACCAATAAAAACATAGTAAAAAATTACGAATAACTGAAAAAGCTGATAATTAAGGTATTTTTAAAAATGTCTATTTTTTAAGTATCTCTCACCTATTCTTACAGATTCATATTGTCTCCAAATATGATTCTGGTTATTGATGTCCTTCTTTAGTTTTTTACCCCATATAACCCAAAGAGCTTTGTGTTTTGGACACATATATATAAAGGAGAATGTAGTATTCCTCTGACCCCAAAATATGTTCTTCTTTTCTTTATAGCAGTGGTTCTCTTTGGAGGACAGTTTAACCTCCTAGGGGACATTTGATAATGTCTGGAGACATGTTTGGTTGTCAGAAGTGGGGAAGAGTGCTACTGGTGTCTAGTGAGTAGAGGGCAGGGATGCTGCTGAACATCCTACAGTGTGCAAGACAGTCCCCCATGACCAAGAATTATTTCATTCCAAATGTCAGTAGTGCCAAGGTTTTGAAACCTTGCCTGGGATCCTGTGACTTTTTGTTTTAGGATGAAAAATTCCTATGGCTCCTTAACCATTCTTTATTCTCCATTCTATTCTTTCTTCTATATTAAAATGGGGCCAGATCATCCCTGTCTTCAAGGAAACATTGTTTATTTCATTGACTCCCACCAATGTTATTTTCATTTCCTTTCTTCTCTCAACAGGAAATCTGCTGGAAGGTACTGTTTACAATTTTGTAGTTGTAAACTATACATTTTATCACTTATCTCATTTCTGCCCTCTAAAAAAAAGCCTCTTCCTAATGCCTTTTAAAAGGCTATTTTTCCACCTGCTGATTCCATGATACCTCAACAAGTTTAGATACTAGTCACTTTTAACTCATCTGTACAGACTTTAGATTCCACGGTAGAGAATTCTCTGGCAACTTTTGCCTCTTGATTGGTTGACTGCCCAAAGTAACAGCTTCCTTGCTTCCCATCTCAAAAAATTCTCTCTTTATCTCCTCTTCTCCACATACAATTGCAGGCAATCATAAGCCTCTTCAAATGCTACCTGAATGCAGTTGAAGCCAAACCTTTCCAGCTACTTTGACATCTAAATTCTATACACTATCATTGTTTGCTGAAACACATCTCTAAACTATGATGCAGTTCTATTAAAAAACAGCAAAAAGTTGATTCACTTCTCTTAGATCCATCTGAAACCTGGAATTCTTTATGGCAGTGGTTGTTTTAATAATCTTTCTTTTTTCAGGGAAAATAAAAATTAACTTGATGTCACTCCCTGAACACACACACACACACACACACACACACACACACACACACATAGTATTTATAGTTTACTTTTTCAAGATAAGGTTTACTCTTGCCTCACGTATCACCAGACTATATTACTATAATATTAGTCACTGACTGACCTTTATGATTTCTGGTTCAGTTGAATCAAGGTTAACTTCCCTGTTTGACCAGTGAAAGTCAGTGACTACTTCTCACTCAATTCGACAGGATCAAATTTATTTTTTACATTTAGGGTTACTGTTAGGCTACCTAATTTTAACTTCTTTTCTTCTTTCTGTTTGCCCTTTATTTAAGTGAAGATATTAGCTGCATTGCCCCTTCTGCCTGAAATAACCTCATCCTTTTTTTCTCCTCTTAGTGAATTCTAAGTACTTACCTTCTATTTCTTTATATAACTTCTTAAAATCTATATTACCTGATTGAAAGTGACATGATCAACTCATTCCCCTTCTGAGAGCCAGTTCATTTTGCGGCATGTATGGCCATGTTCCCAGTTATTCTTATTATAAATGTTCTTTACAGTGTGCAATCATTCCACACGCCAAATCCTCATTATGAATGAGGCATCATGCTGAAGGTGTAAGTACAACTATACATAGGTCTTACTCTCTAGGACAGTGGTTCTCAACCTTCCTAATGCCACAACCCTTTAATACAGTTCCTCATGTTGTGGTGACCCCTAATTTCATTGTTACAAATTGAACATAATTAAAGCATAGTGATTAATCACAAAAACAACATGTAATTATATATGTGTTTTCCGATGGTCTTAGGCGAACCCTGTGAAAGGGTCATTAGACCCCCAAAGAGGTCGCGACCCATAGGTTGAGAACCGCTGCTCTAGGAGTTTGTGGCCTAGCGAGAAAAGGACATACGAGTCTAAAGTAAAGTCCTATAATAATAGATGTCAGCAGACTGCTCTTGAAATGCCACATACTGTGCTGAGTATGGAGAGGAGAGACTTCACAGAGGTCACATTTGCCTCTGGGTCTTAGAGAATGAAGAATAGTTTGATAAGGTTACAAGGGAAGACATCCTCAGTAGAGGGATCATCATGTATACAAGTTGAGAGCTAGGTAAAGGTATGTATATTTTTTAAGTGTCATTGATTGAAAAATGTCATGTCTTGGAGGGAAGGCTATGACTGAATTTGCTTTGTAACAGAATATGAATGATCATATGAAGCATCTTTCACTAACTCAAAAGTGAAGTAAAGAGAGAGAACTAACATTTATTGAGTGCCTACAATGTTTCAGGCATTTTTCTGGGAGTTTTACATCACTATCTTACTTAATTTTTATCATAAATGTGTACAGTAAGTATAGTTATTTCCCTCATTTTACAGATAAGGAGAATGACTCTCAGAGAGCTTAACTTGTTCTGATTCCAAAATACATGCTATTTTATAGTAGCATGCTACCTTCTTGGGAGTAACAGACTATATTTACAAATTTAAAATGAACTATACTGGTTTTCTGTTATATTAAAATATGCTTCATATTTTATATTTTTCTTCCTATCACAAACCTTATCCAGTGTCTAAAAATGCATTCTAACACATTTCATCACTGTTGGATTAAGTTAGTTGAGAAATAATAGAGCTTGAGAAGTTGGCTGGGAGTTGTCCACAAACATCTAATTTAGAGCTCTATACAGTTAGTTTACTTCTGACACACTATTCAGCTGGAAAAGTTCTAGCTCTGAAATTCTTCTTGTTCAGTACTTGATCTCATTTAATAAACGTTTTGGAGAAACCCATCCCAGGACTGTACTACGCATTACTAGGGTATTCAAATAAACAGACCCTGCCCCCTAGAAACACAGCTTTGGAGACTCTGATGTGTACGACACTCTGGTGTAAGGTGGAATGTGGTAAGTGCTACTTGAGTGGTAAAAAGTGCTGGGAGTGCTAGGGCTGACTTCTTGGAAAGATTGGCAATAGAAGAGAGTCTTAAAGTGCTGGGAGTTTTCCTTAAACAAACAGCGCTAGAGAAAGGGGTAATTCCTTATAGTGAGAACAGTATGCCAACTGCCAGGGGCTAGGAAGTTAGGGCAAGTTTGAGGAATGAAGAGCTTCTTAATCCCTTCCCCTTTCCCACCCATCTCTCCAACCTCCATCTCATCTGGCAACATTCAAATTTGTTCTTTATATCCATGGTTTGTTTCTGTTTTGTTTGTTCATTTATTTTGCTTTTTTAAGATTTCACATATAAGTGAAATCATATGATATTTGTCTTTCTATGTCTGACTTATTTCACTCAGGGCAATACCCTCTAGGCCCATCCATGTTGTGGCAAATGGCAAGACTTCATTCTTTTTTATGACTGAGTAATATTCTAATATATATATATATATATATATATATATATATATATATATATATATATATGCCAATGCCACTTCTTTATCCATTTATCTCCCTCTTTTTTTAAAAAATATATTTCACTAATTCTTCACAGAGAGGAAGGGAGAGGAATAGAGAGTCAGAAACATCGATGAGAGAGAAACACCGATTCAGCTGCCTCCTGCACACTCCCTACTGGGGATGTGCCTGCAACCAAGGCACACGCCCCTGACTGGAATCGAACCCGGGACCCTTCAGTCCGCAGGTCGACACTCTATCCACTGAGCCAAACTGGTCAGGGCTATCCATTTATCTCTTGATGGACACTTAGATTGATTCTAGTTATAAAAACAGTTACCATGGTACATAGTACAGCATAGGGAATATACTCAATAATCCTATATAATAAAAGGCTAATATGCAAATCGACCAAATGGCAGAATGACTGGTCACTATGATGCACACTGACCACAAGGGGGCAGACGTTCAATGCAGGAGCTGCCCCCTGGTGGTCAGTGCGCTCCCACAGGGGTAACACCGCTCAGCCAGAAGCCTCTCCCTCCTCCTCAGCAGTGCTAAAGATGTCTGACTGATGGCTTAGGCCTGCTCCTTGTAGGGACATCCCCCGAGGGCTCCCAGACTGCAAGAGGGCACAGGCCAGGCTGAGGGACCCTCCCCCCCCCCCGCCCGAGTGCACAAATTTTGTGCACCGGGCCTCTAGTATTGTAATAACTATGTGTGGTGTCAGATGGATACTGGGCTTATCAAGAGGATTGCTTCATAAGTTATTTTAATGTCTAATCACTATATTGTACACTTGAAGCTAATCTAATATGTCAACTGTAATCAAAAAATTAAAAAAGAAGAGCTAGCCTAGTGAGGCCCTGATGTACATGCGATAGCTGTGGAGTTCAGTCTGGA
This sequence comes from Myotis daubentonii, assembly GCF_963259705.1. NCBI lineage: Eukaryota > Metazoa > Chordata > Mammalia > Chiroptera > Vespertilionidae > Myotis > Myotis daubentonii. The sequence goes on along the minus strand of NC_081861.1, from coordinate 63,666,319 downwards.
GGGAGATTGCGGCTCCATCATGGTGAGCACTGAATGCGTCTCTATACAATTTGGACTTCGTTCTGCAGCCCAGCTAGAGTATCTGAGCAGGGAGTGATATCAGACCTTACTCTAGACCAGTGGTCGGCAAACTGTGGCTCACAAGCCACATGCAGCTCTTTGTGGCTCTTCCACAAAATACCACGTGCGGGCGCGCACTTATGGTGAGATTGAAACTTTGTGGCCCATGCACAGAAGTCGGTATTTTGTAGAAGAGCCACACTCAAGGGGCCAAAGAGCCGCATGTGGCTTGCAAGCCACAGTTTGCTGACCACTGCTCTAGACTTTTTATAATTGGAAATATGTAGTTTAAAATCTTTCGTCAAAACTTCGTGGTAATTGGCCTATTGTAGTGTAAATATAAAGGCATGTATTAATTCTGATACCTTTTGGCATGCTTTAATTTGATAGCTTTGAACTTGTGAAATTAAACATGTACTGTAAATAGCATGTACTTTACTAACTTAGTTTTGCAGTGACTTAATTGGCCCTTGCTCCCAACTACTCTTCTGTAGATCTGTGCCTCTAAGTCTAAAATTTTTGCCTCCCCCCCGCCCCCCCCCCCCCAAATACAACTTCTCTAAAGGTCAGGTAGCTTACTTAGTATACAAGGCCTCTACTGTCAAACTGAATGTGTTGTGTCTAGACTGAATTACAGTCCCCGGAATATTCCCAGAGAAGCGGCAAGATTTATAATATATAAAACTAGGTAAAATTATCCTCACTAAAGTGTTGTCATGATTTGGTTGTTTCCATTTTCATGCATGAATCTCCTGTGACAAAGTAAGAGAGATACATTGCTCACAGCCATGGCAAAGTAGTCTAGGGTTATAATTTGAACTTGAGTTTCCTACTTATAATAATTCACTTAAGTGAACTTTGTATTAAGAGATACTGTCAACTTAGTTTTATTGCTACAGCTTATAAAGCGTTTGTTACTACAGGGGTCCAAATGAATTCAAGATAAGAGCTAGAGAAATGAAAATTTGTCCATATACAAAGGATTTCACATATCCAGCATATGAAAGAATTGTGTTTAAATCTAGTTTTTAAACAAAATCTGATTTGTAACGTGAATGAAATAATATCTGTTATTGTTATTATTAATGATTATATTTATTTGAATGTAAAACTTTAAAAATACATACAGGGTTTAAGGTTTAGCTGCCCCCGTAAAAGTAAAAGTAAAAGTAAACTGTCTTTCTGTTATGGTACGCAACTGTTATTCAGTGTTTGGTTTGGTCGAGGACAAAGATAATTTGTCCAAACTTGAATGTTTCCTTATTATTTCTTGAGAGAGGTATTACCTATCATGTGCTTTACTGAAAGTGAATTATTCTTTTTTTTATGCAGTGGTTTGTAGCTATAGAAATGGGACACCATTTTGCAAGGTACAGGCTGGGAAAATTTTCAAGCTCCTTGTTGGATTGCACAATTATTCCAAAAACACATAGGTCTTTAGGACATGAATCATCCTTTGCTAGACAACTTTCTCATGAGAGATTTGTGATTCTTGCAAAATTCCTTTTGAGCCCTCAAAACACGAATAGTATTACTACCAAAGTGGAGGACAGGAACTCTGTGGGTTATAAATACATGGCCATAGCAAAGGCCAGCGGCTGCCCTGCTATGTTAGAGCCAAAAATATTGCCTGGCCTTTTCCTTTTACACTGATGGTGCCTTGGGACTTGGCAGCCCAATCACAAGTGGAGTAGTGTCTGGTTTGTTTTTTTTCTCAGTGACCTCCATAAATGTGATGGTACTGGAAACAATTCACTTCTGCAGTCTCTCTCCCACTTGCCCTTCCCTCCGACTTCATTGCCAAAACGTTGGGGTTGATGATGGCCATCAACTTTCCCTGCTGCTACTAGCCCCTCCTCCTTTTTGCTTTATAGTAAAATACTGGGAAACATTTTCCCATAGACATTATTCCTTTATTTGGTACATATTGTAGTGCAGTTCAATTTCCTAATATTCTATTTAGGGCTGAATAATAAAGAGTTATGAAATATAAGTGCTTGGTATGAAAGGAATTTACAATATTATAAGAAAATTAAGCCTTGTATACACATCAGTATTGAGTTAGTGTCATACAAATGACTGGGGTTTAGAGACATGAGAGATTAATAATTTGGGTTAAAATAGGCTAGGAACTGAGTCAGTAACTACTTCTTCCCTCCCCTCCCCTCCCCTCCCCTCCCCTCCCCTCCCCTCCCCAACTTTCACCATGGGGAAGTGCATTCAGAATTCAAAACAGAAGAGTTAACTATGAATTCATGGGTTGTAGAATGCTCAGTTTCAGCATTTCTATATAGGTTAGGTCAATTAAATTATTATAAAAATACACTTTAAGTAGATTTTTTTAGTAAACAAAATGTTCCTGATTTTTTAGAACACCACCATATATACACATATGCTCTGGCAGGGGCATATTATATATATGTTTTTATTGTTTTCAGAGAGAGGAAGGGAGAGAGAGAGAGAGAGAGAGAGAGAGAGAGAGAGAGAGAGAGAGAGACGTCAATGATATCGATTGGCTGCCTCTTGTGTTGGGAGAGATGACTTCCTGGAGGAGTCTATAACCCCCACCCCCCGCTGGTGTATGTGCTTAGAGTGAAAAACATATTCCAAAAGCTACCTGCTTTTCTAATGCAAGCTGAAATAAAAACCTACAAAATTATGACTGGCAGGAATAGACAGAAAATAGCATGTCCTCATGTTAATCTAACCGGGGTAGAGGTACACACACAATCCCTGGGCAAGGTGTAACAGAACCCTTGGAGTACCTGAGATTATTATTTAAAGGAGTCAAAGGTTAGCAAAGGTTGACACTTTGCTGTAGCATATCACAATGACACAGTGATTTAATGACAACCACTTCTTTCTTGCAAATGGTAACTTTGGTTCTTTCTCTCTTTATGTCTTCTATATTTAAATTTTTGCTCTGAGTATTCTTTATTACTATGAATACCAGGAACATGCTGTATTTCAAAAAGTGTTTGTCAAACATTTCTTTCTTTTTTATATCTCTGAGAACATTGTTTCTTTGGGAACATGCTATATAAGGAGGTTAGGTGCAGGGGTAGCTCCCCTTTTTTCATACTCGATGTACATTGTAGATGAGTGGTTTTATTAATACTATGAGGCTGGGCTCTGAGAGCAGTCACATGTCATGTAGTACAGGAACAATGAAGAGAGAGTTTCTTCCTCTTTTCTAGGTACAGGGCTGATCCTAGGCAATATTTTGAAATTGGTAAATTTTATCTTTGGGATTCCTCAAATTCCTTTCCATACTACCCCTTTTCCATATAAAGGTGCCCTCCCTTCAGGCGACACCCCTCCCTCTATAGCCCTCCTTCCAAATCTTCCCTCTTCCTCACTGTTCCAAAGTTACCTACCTCCTCTCCCCTCTTCTCTTACTCCTTCTGTCATACAACTTCTCTCTCCTAAGTACCAGATGAACTACGGTGTGCTAAAATAATGTCTGGATTTATCGTTGTTTTCAAAAGATGGTTGCTAACAGCAATTAATAGCTTGGTAAAATATCTAACACAGTGGTTCTCAACCTTCCTGATGCCGCGACCCTTTAATACAGTTCCTCATGTTGTGGTGACCCCCAACCATAAAATTATTTTCGTTGTTACTTCATAACTGTAATTTTGCTACTGTTATGAATCATAATGTAAATATCTGATATGCAGGTTGTATTTTCATTGTTACAAATTGAACATAATTAAAGCATAGTGATTAATAAAAAAAATATATATATAATTATATATGTGTTTTCCGATGGTCTTAGGCGACCCCCGTGAAAGGGTCGTTCAACCCCCAAAGGGGTCGCGACCCACAGGTTGAGAACCGCTGATCTCAGATAGCACAGGAAAGTGGCTAAAGCAGACAGTGAGAGGAGAGGGTTTGGGGGAGAGGGTAATCACATAAGCAGCCCTGATTTAAGGTTTACCTTGGGAATAATGGGCACTAAACTGTTTCTATGCTCCAAGTCTTGCCTTTATTCACTCATGAACCCATCTCTCTCACATCTCTACTCATGACTGCTTTCAAGACAGTGCAGAGAGGCTTCTGGAGTTGAGGATAGGCACATAGGATGGGGAGAGTGGATTTCTTAAGTTTGGGACTGCTTATATGGCCTTTTGAGTGAAGGGTATATTCCAAAAGGGCTTAATATGAGAGTAATTAATAAAAAGTCCTTTAATATTTATTACCCATAAATGGTGACATATAATTTCTAAGCTTAGACAGTTTACTCATTGAGGCAAATGATGACTATCATTAAAAGCATTGGTTTCTAATAATTTATAAACTACCTTCCGTTCCTGTGTGTTGAGTTGTGATCTTACCGAAGAGTCCATTGTATTTGTTCCCAAACCTGTAATCTTCGCTATAATTGCCATTGTGATGACATGATTTAATTAAACATCATGAAATTGATGAAATGTGAGTGTGAGGAGAATAAGATCCTTCTTTTAAAATTAAATAGAAGTCTTTTTCATGAGTTGATAAAGCAGCTAAAAAGATTGCCATTGAATTGAGTCTAGGTGTGACAGCTAAAACCTAGGAAAAATATTAGTAACACAAATCTAGAAGGATCCCTGTCTATGGCTTTGCAGGTATCTTTAGATTCTTTCTTTTAAAGAAAATGCAAGCCATAGAGAATGCATTAAGGGTGTGGTTTATGAAAGGAAGACTGCTCTGAACTTCAGCTAAGGAGCCTGTATTAAAAGAAAAGGCCTTAGCTCTACATCAAAAGATTGATGAATGAATGTATATTTCTATGTTGTAAGTGATAACATGTTGAAGGTAATTTTTACTTGTAATGATTCCTCATTTTAATAAACTTTTACAAAGTAACCACCTACTGGACCTTATGAGATCTGTACACTATTGTACCATAAAAGCTCATTTTCCATGCTGTGAGATGGAGTTCTAGCTAGCAGGTCTCTGCCATTTCTAGGCATAGAGAGGGACCAATATGTCTTCAAATTGTCCATTGAATGACCATGCTCATTAAGCAGATTGTATTCTCATTCTTTAAAATGTATGAATCCCAGGTTAATTTTTTATTGTAATATTCTGCCCATGACACGTGAAGGCATTTATTCAATGTGGAAATTTTGTGGAAATGATAAAGTAGGAATTATTTTAATATATAGTGACTAAATTTATCCAAGGATGTACTTTCTGAAACATTTGTGGTCTGCCGGGCCAGTGGCCGGCAAACTGCGGCTCGCGAGTCACATGCAGCTCTTTGGCCCATTGAGTGTGGCTCTTCCTAAACCTTAGGAGTACCCTAATTAAGTTAATAGCAATGTACCTACCTATATAGTTTAAGTTTAAAAAATTTGGCTCTCAAAAGAAATTACAATCGTTGTACTGTTGATATTTGGCTCTGTTGACTAATGAGTTTGCCGACCACTGGCTAGGCAATCTTGAGGAATTCTATATATTTGTACCTTGACATTGTTTTAGTATTCATCATTTTTAGTAGGATTTTTTAGTAGGAAGGTTGCTAAGTATCATTTACAAGTGAAGTCTGATAGGGGTGTTCTGGAACCATTCTCATATTACAATAGTTCTTTTAAATGCAGATGAACTGTCATTCAGCTTCCTAAGCTTACTCTGATCTGGCTCAGCCTTCAGGGTAGGATGAGTAAAGCAGTTTTGTCCCCATGGAGTTTGCTGGATTGACTTTTTGTCCCTGCTGTATTGAAAAAACATACTTCGCTACTGACCCTTTATGTATTTTCAATGATCATATGGATGATAGTCAAGTGGTTAGAATTCATATGCAGAGGGGTATGCCATGTCACAATTTATATTCCAAATCACTGTTTCACTGTCCTGTCAGCCACATTCTTCCTGGTGATTTAAAATTTGAGTTGATTGCTTTTAATGAACACAAAAAGATTTTTCCATTTTTCTCTTGTTCCTTTGAGTGGATTAGTACCCTGAATTGGGAGGATTAGTGCCAGTTAATCTTTGGATAACATATATAATACCCCCCCATGACCCTTCTCATCAACCTTCCACTTTAGGATAAGAGGGAAAATTAACAACTGGTTAGGATAGTTTGAGAATTTGTGTATGAGGTAAGTATTTTTCTGATGCAATCTCTGCTAGCTGTATATTTAAATGGGTGAAATATTAGAGAAAGTATATGAGATAGAGGAGAATGTGTCCCATTTTTCAAAATTCCCTTTTTCCTCCTTTCAGAAATAACTTGCTTTTTCTTTTTGTTCCACTACTGCTGTGTTGATCTAGATTAGTTTTAGATGTAATGATCTATTCAGATGTCATCATAATATTTTCTAGCATTTTCTGTTCTTGCACATAATCAAGATAGACTTCCTATTAGAAAATAGGCCTGCTCAAACCTCAGAAGGAAGGTAGGGGAGGGTGGGGTAAGGGGGAGAGATCAACCAAAGGACTTGTATGCATGCATATAAGCCTAACCAATGGACACAGACACCAGGGGATGAGGGCATGGGGAGATAAGGACACATATGTAACACCTTAATCAATAAAAGAAAAGTTATTTGAAGAAAAAAATAGGTCTGCAGTAAAAACAAAACAAAATTCAAAACCCAAAACTTTTAAATGAACAACATCCTTGACAAACTGAAGTAATTCCCTGGCTAAATATTGAATTCTTAGAATCTGGAACTCTGCTAAATAAGCAGGCTTATTACAAAGAAATTATAAAAGGTAGAGCTGGGTACTAATCTTGACTTGTCTGTGAGCTTTGGCATATTACTTCACTGCTCTGGTTCTCCTTTGTTTTCCATATCTGTTATCTTCTCTATAATTATCATATTTTGTTTGTTTCATTTGATGTCCTCAATCCTATTAACCCCCTTTCCCAGATACTGCCTTTCCTGTCTCTAAACTCCTACCAATCATGTTCCTAACTTTGATTTTCAGATGTTTTATTCTGTTTATTATTGTTGTTTCTTTTGTGGATATTATTCATAATTGTTTCATCCTTTCTTTCCAGAACTCTGACAGCTTGGTTTTTCCTTCTTCCTCTTCTTTCATCGTTTTCTTTTCTTAAGTGGATATTTATTTGTATCAAAATGCTATCTATAATAATAAAAGCGTAATCTGCTAATTAGACTGGGCAGCCGGATGATCTTGCGGACGACCTTCCGGATGAAGGGGCCGAGGCAAGCCACCATGGCTGGGAGGGCCGAGCCCCTTGCACGAATTTTGTGAATCAAGCCTCTAGTATATACAAAATTAAAGGGCTTGTTATAAGTAGTTACCATTACCCATCTCTATCCTTAGTGTTGTTCACCAGTGGCGACCCCTTTTAACTATTTTAATTGTTTTGTCTGGTAGTTTTCTCCTTATCTATAAATACTAGTAATATACTATTGTGTATCACCTTATCAATTTTAGATATTATCTATTGACTTCATGCTAGGATAGAAGAGGGCTCTTGCCATCCCTCACCATCCTATCTTTATCATCACAATACTGTTATCACTCTTTTTAGTTTCTGCGGTTCTAAGAGTACACATTTTTTGTTCTCCTTTTACATGATTACATATAACTTACTTGAGAAAACATCTGAAGTCCATCTAGATTTTTTGCAATTTTTATAGATTCTCTGTTGGTTACTATCTGATCATTCATGTTTG